>NW_007377621.1:0-103065 GCF_000475195.1 Diaphorina citri | reverse complement strand
CTCTCTCTCTCTCTCTCTCTCTCTCTCTCTCTCTTACATTTATATCCACGTTTTTAACCTGACTAGGAGAGAGAGGGAGAGGGCTGTCTGTATCACACTTTTTCTTCAGATTTTCTATCTGTTCACCTAGAATCTAGTTCCTATATTCCTTCAATAGCACTCTCTCCTCTGTCTCTTACTCTCTCCCCCATATAAGACACTTGATGTATCAGCTCTGTGTACCAAAGTACTGTACCTATTTTTCAAGGTCTTTTATTTGGAAAGTTTAATATTTCAAAGTTCATCCCCCTGGGAACCCCACCCAAATTTCGAGTACCTATAGAGCACCTCTTTAACAATAAAGAGGTGCTCTATTAAACTGTTAGTATAATGGAACAACTTGTTTCAAGCCTAAAATTGGGCTCGCGGTTCCCAATGGGAACCGCGGTTCCCGGTTTGGCCACCCCTGTACTATAGGAAGGACAATAGGGGAATACTATGACAAGGAGAGTAATGATTAATGATATTATTGACATACTAGGGGACATACTATGACAAGGGGAGTAATAATATTATTGACATACTATGGAACACACTATGACAAGGGGAGTAATAATACTGTCATACTATGGGACATACTATGACAAGGGGAGTAATAATATTATTGACATACTATGGAACATACTGTGGTGGTCCTACGATTTTAGGATGGTTTTTAAAACCAGTATTTTCTTGAAAACTTTCAGTTCTTCGCAAATAATATCACGATGTTTTCTTCAACATCCTCAACACAAAATTCTATAATACTATGACAAGGGGAGTAATAATATTATTGACATACTATGGAACGTACTACGGACATACTATGACAAGGGGAGTAATAATATTATTGACATACTATGGAACATACTGTGGTGGTCCTACGATTTTAGGATGGTTTTTAAAACCAGTATTTTCTTGAAAACTTTCAGTTCTTCGCAAATAATATCACGATGTTTTCTTCAACATCCTCAACACAAAATTCTACAATACTATGACAAGGGGAGTAATAATATTATTGACATACTATGGAACGTACTATGACAAGGGGAGTAATAATATTATTACTACAATACTATGACAAGGGGAGTAATAATATTATTGACATACTATGGAACGTACTATGACAAGGGGAGTAATAATATTATTGACATAATATGGGACATACTATGACAAGGGGAATAATAATATTATTGACATAGGTACTATGTGACATACTATGACAAGGGGAGTAATAATATTGTTGACATACTATGGGGTGTACATCCAAAATTAATAAACCCTTGACCATTCAGTGTATACCTATACCTATGACTTCCCCGATTCTGAGGGTGTACATGCTATGACATGCTATAGAAAGTAAGGGATCAATACACGAATTCTATGGATCGATAGTTTCGATGTACGCTTGTTTATAGGTTTATACATATTTATGTAGTTGAGGGATGGGGTGTACATGCTATGACATGCTATAGAAAGTAAGGGATCAATACACGAATTCTATGGATCGATAGTTTCGATGTACGCTTGTTTATACATATTATGTAGTTGAGGGATGGTGTTTCACAATCTGAGGTCAATAATGTTTCACAGGGCGAGGGCAAAACCAATGATTTCAGCGGGTTAAACCATCGGGTTAACGATTAGTTGAGTCTGTTAACCCCTGTGTTTGTTAAATGTCTATAAGGTTCATGTTAACTTCTAAGCATGCTCGGAACAATATCCGAGATTGAACCAAAGGCAATGAATATTGAGATACATAATACATATATTGGACTCCGATTCTGAAGATATAAAATATTACACAATACCTAGAGTATGTAAATAGATAGATACCTTTGACATTAGTGCAATACATTACACACTAAATTGCACAGTGTTACATGTGAACAAAACAACAGTTTTTGTTTTTAGCCCTTGAAGTACATAAATTTTTTTAGATACTTTTTCACTTAGTCGGGACGAAGACGGACACGGAATGTATTCGAGACGCATACATGTGCGGGCTAAGTCACAATGTGAAGCAAAAAATTAACTACCCATAGAATTTTGTACTTCAAGGGTTAAAAACAAAAAAAAACTGCTGTTTTTGTTTTCTCAACATAGAGTTCAATCTAGCATGGTCCAATGGGTTAAGGTGGTACCGTGGTTCAAGTGCATTGATCTCAACACATTGCAAATTATATTTATGATCCTCCCCCCCCACCCTCTCCTGTAAGTATGGGTTGATTGTAAATATTTATCATGAAAATTAGGAATAATAAGAATGGGAGGTAGGGGGGGAGAGGTGTTGGTGATTCTTTTTTCTTTTACTGTTTGGGGTCTTGTTCTCTTCCTCCACAATAATAAACATAATAAACGGAACCTATGTAATGGATATAACTATATGAGTGGAGTATGTATTGTACTGATCGATATGTGCAGTATTCAGGTATTCATAATAAACGGAACCTATGTAATGGATATAACTATATGAGTGGAGTATGTATTGTACTGATCGATATGTGCAGTATTCAGGTATTTACATATATACCAAGAGATGCAGGCAGGTTGAATTTTACATAACGTAAACACATACATATACAGAGCTTTTGTTTATTTAAGGTCAATAACCTTTTGGTTTTGTTCATAGCAAGGGTGCCAAATTTATATGTAACTTCTCCTCTCCTTCATATTTGCATATAAAATTTTTCACTAAAAAATAATGTAAATGCAGTTTATTTTTTACATTTGATATTTGATGCAGTTTTATAGTATAGGTAGGTACATAATAAAATAATTATCAACCTTATTTAAGTTTGTTAATTTGCTATTAACCCAAGACTGTTTAGAGAATTTGTAACGAGGAACTTTTAGGGCAGACTGTAGTGTCTAGTGCTCTAAGGTTGTACTGCAGTTATATGACGTAGCCTGTCTACTGATAATAATAGTATTGTCTACAGAACAATGGAAAACATCTCGGCCAACTCTTTAGTCCCTAACTATCAAGGCAACATACATGTGGATAATAATAGTATTGTCTACAGAACAATGGAAAACATCTCGGCCAACTCTTTAGTCCCTAACTATCAAGGCAACATACATGTGTATTATTTCATGTAATCAGGATAAGCTTCTCTTGTTATGCCTGTTGATACCGGGACTATGTGATGTTGACTTCATTTGTGATGATCGTGATTGTTCACCTATCAACTGATCCAATTTGAATTTCAACATGAAATTGTAAGTCCAGAAAAATGTAATAACATAAAGATCATTTACAGTCAACACGAGACTGAAAATACACACCATAGTGAATAATTATTATAGTGCCGATAACTGGTACCTAAGAGTGTATTGATAACAACTTGGCCTGTGCTTTTTGCACGTTGATAAATATGCATATGCATATGAACACTAGATTACATATCTATATCTGCACAATACATCATCGATTGTCTTGGAAAATACACACTAGGGACTAGGTTTTTACGGTAGGTCAGTTATTATTAATTTATAGATATTGTTATGCACTGTTGTAAGGCCACGATATGTTTTATTATTACCTTTTATTTTATTTAGGGGGAAAAAAGTTGCTCTCCCGGAATGTAGAACATGGAAACTTGTCTCTGTCTCCCCTTGTTATCATTTGGGGCCCCAAATTGCCCCAATCAGCGACGTGCATTGATTTAATGAAGATGTGTACCAAATTTCATCAAAATCAGACCAGGCAATCAGGAGTTATAGCGGAACATACAGACAGACAAACCAAATGCAAAACGGTCGAGTTAAAACAATAAAATTGTAGATTTGCCTGTACCATGCAGTTTATTTGTGTTTTTAAATCACAACTTCGGTGCTCACTGCAGCATTGTAGGATTTTTCCCAATATCTCAATAATCCTAACATTTAATGTTTACCTACCATGCTGGCACCGGTCGCTATGCACATTTATAGGTGTGGTGTGTGATGGGTGTGTGGTGTGATGGGTGTGTGTGTATGTGTGTGTGTGAGAGAGAGAGAGAGAGAGAGATAGATGTGTGGTGTGATGGGTGTGTGCGTGTGTGGTGTGATGGGTGTGTGTGTACTTTGATGGATGTGTGGTGTGTGTGTGTGTGTGTGTGGTGTGTATGTGTGTGATGGGTGGGTGTGGTGGTGGTGTACGTGTGTGTTGTGGTCCCGTACAAAGGACGGGTCAACCACTAGTTGGTGTATATTAATGAATAATGATATGAAGTATGTAGGTAGGTGCGTGTGTGTGTGTGTGTGTGTGTGGTGTGTGTGTGTGGTGTGTGTGTGGTGTGTGTGTGGTGTGTGATGGGGTTGTGTGGTGTGTGATGGGTGTGTGTGGTGTGATGGGTGTATGTGTGATGGATGTGTGGTGTGTGTGTGTGTGATGGGTTTGTGTGTGTGGTGGATGGGTGTGGTGGTGGTGTACGTGTGTGTTGTGATCCCGTACAAAGGACGGGTCAACCACTAGTTGGTGTATATTAATGAATAATGATGATATGAAGTATGTAGAACATAGACCTTCACTTCCTTCGGTCAATAATCCCTTCAAGCGCAACCCGCTATGTACAACCTTAAGCTGAAAAATAAATATGTTGCAGACCTGGATAAGCGAACGTAATACCAGGGTGTCTACCAGACTGGAAAACCGAACATAGACCTTCACTTCCTTCGGTCAATAATCCCTTCAAGCGCAACCCGCTATGTACAACCTTAAGCTGAAAAATAAATATGTTGCAAACCTGGATAACTCTCTCTCTCTCTCTCTCTCTCTCTCTCTCTCTCTCTCTCTCTCTCTCTCTCTCTCTCTCTCTCTCTCTCTCTTCGTCTCCCTGTTTTGACTGGATTTCCAACATAGACCAACCTTTCACTCCCCTGTCTGAGTCTGATGTTCTTGTATAATCTCTCTCTCTTCGTCTCCCTGTTTTGACTGGATTTCCAACATAGACCAACCTTTCACTCCCCTGTCTGAGTCTGATGTTCTTGTATACCTACAATCTACTTGTACCATCTGCACAATCTCGCCAAGCCTCGGAATTGAAACGGTCTATTTAACCTTTGGTCAGATACCAAAATTATGGTACTTTTGATTTCTGGGTACATACTGATTTAATACCAATTGGTTTGTTTTGGCAGAATCTCACAATATTGTTAGTGTGTTTTTGATTTCTGGGTACATACTGATTTAATACCAATTGGTTTGTTTTGGCAGAATCTCACAATATTGTTAGTGTGTAATGTAGGTAGAGTGTGAATTCAATTCAAGTGTATTATTCCTACATAAATATAGTGCAATGCCCTTACTCGTATATTTGACTCGGTCCTTGGTCCGTCGGGCCGAATCCCAAGTGACCCATATTATCAAAGTCCTTATGATGTCAAAGGGCTCTCTCCTTCTCTCTCTTACTCATAGTGTTGTAGAATGGGCTCTCTCCCTCTCTCTCTTACTCGTAGTGTTATAGAGTGGGAATGCAGATCAATATTTTAGTTTTCCCCTAGATTTCCGTCTTCCCCCACTTACTATACAGTTGTCTCACTTGTCTGCCCTAATCTCTCTCTCTTTCTCTCCCTCCCTCTCTCTCTTTCTCTTTCTCTTCAATATTTTAGTTTTCCCCTAGATTTCCGTCTTCCCCCACTTACTATACAGTTGTCTCACTTGTCTGCCCTAATCTCTCTCTCTCTCTCTTTCTCTCCCTCCCTCTCTCTCTCTCTCTCTCTTTTTTGAAATGAACCAATCAGATCGCTTCATCCAAATGTTAAACGGAGTTTAAACTGACTTTGTGAACCCGGACATCACAGTCAAACTTAATGCAAAGTAAAACTTAGACCTGGCTTGCTTGGTTTGTTCAACTACTTCTGTCTATTTGCTTGATAGCACATAATGTTCACCCCAGATTTTATTCTTGAATTTTGGTTCTCCCTAATAACTGGTACATAATCTTACATAGGTAAGTGTTGTTAGCTGTTCTCTGAGTTATCTGCTGTCTAATGAGTACTCGTACAATGACAGAGGCATCAAGTTTAGTCTAGAGGAAATAGAAACATAATAGATACATATGTAGGTATAGGTGGTAATAATTTACACTGATATTTTCTTCTCTGTGTAACACATTGTCGTAGAATGGTGGTATTTTGGTTCTCCCTAATAACTGGTACATAATCTTACATAGGTAAGTGTTGTTAGCTGTTCTCTGAGTTATCTGCTGTCTAATGAGTAGGTACTCGTACAATGACAGAGGCATCAAGTTTAGTCTAGAGGAAATAGAAACATAATAGATACATAGGTATAGGTGGTAATAATTTACACTGATATTTTCTTCTCTGTGTAACACATTGTCGTAGAATGGTGGTTATCCTTCAATAGCACTCTCTCCTCTGTCTCTTACTCTCTCCCCCATATAAGACACTTGATGTATCAGCTCTCTCTCTCTCTCTCTCTCTCTCTTTCGGTTCACTATTATCCTCACGAGGCTAAAATAAAACTAATCTGATAAATATTCCTTCAATAGCACTCTCTCCTCTGTCTCTTACTCTCTCCCCCATATAAGACACTTGATGTATCAGCTCTCTCTCTCTCTCTCTTTTTCGGTTCACTATTATCCTCACGAGGCTAAAATAAAACTAATCTGATATTATTTCTCCAATGAGCTCTCCAGTTACAATTTGTATTTGAGATACTCTGGGTTAAATCATGTGTACTTGTGTGTGTTTGGTGTTTGAGAAGGGTTAAATTGGCACAGAGTACATATGTGATACTCTGGGTTAAATCATGTGTACTTGTGTGTGTTTGGTGTTTGAGAAGGGTTAAATTGGCACAGAGTACATATGTTATGTTATGTACACACGCACATGTCTTAGGATGACCTCTTGTTTCTAAGAATTACACAATATTATTTATACATTTATTTACAAGCCTCGTCATGTCACAGCGTCTACGCTAGGTCTATCACACTCGAGGCCATCTTTATGCGGCACGTCAGATTTTCATAAAACTATTTTCGAAGAGAAAAATTCGGTCGAATACAAAATTCGAACCCAGCACCTCTGAATCAAAATCAAATATCTCGATCACACGGGGCGTTCATAAGGACAAATTCGAACCCAGCACCTCTGAATCAAAATCAAATATCTCGATCACACGGGGCGTTCATAAGGACATTCTCTTCTCTTCTCTCTCCCTCCCTCTCCCTTCCTTCTCACATATGTCCCATGTGTATTCTGGACTCGATGAGGGAGAGAAAGAGAGGAATTTCACTCATTTATTTTGTTTCATATGGGTAGACAGAGAGGGGTAAGGACATTCTCTTCTCTTCTCTCTCCCTTCCTTCTCACATATGTCCCATGTGTATTCTGGACTCGATGAGGGAGAGAGAGAGAGAGGAATTTCACTCATTTATTTTGTTTCATATGGGTAGACAGAGAGGGGTTAGGTATGTGTAGTTTGAAAGAATTTCGCGTAAAAATAAAATCATAATCCTCTCGTATTAGTTTTAACTTGGCATCTAAAAATTCACACATACATATAATACACATGATGTGATTTTACATACAATATAATATTTTACATGAGATCTACTTCTCCATACATTTAACGTTTTAAAATCAATTACACTTCTAATCCATTTGGATTGAGTCATCTGATAAGCCAATCTAAATCCAAACTAGCATTTTGTCCTAATAATGCCTATGATGTCAACGAGATTGCTTCAAGTCGGTACATACATTTTAGTACTTGAACAATTTGATTCAGAAAGAAATAAGGCAAGAATATTATTTGATTGAGTCATCTGATAAGCCAATCTAAATCCAAACTAGCATTTTGTCCTAATAATGCCTATGATGTCAACGAGATTGCTTCAAGTCGATACATACATTTTAGTACTTGAACAATTTGATTCAGAAAGAAATAAGGCAAGAATATTATTTCTACTCGGAACAGGTGAGATTTAAACATCCAGACTACATATCCGAGACTCGGAACAGGTGAGATTTAAACATCCAGACTACATATCCGAGACTCGGAACAGGTGAGATTTAAACATCCAGACTACATATCCGAGACTCGGAACAGGTGAGATTTAAACATCCAGACTACATATCCGAGACTCGGAACAGGTGAGATTTAAACATCCAGACTACATATCCGAGACTCGGAACAGGTGAGATTTAAACATCCAGACTACATATCCGAGACTCGGAACAGGTGAGATTTAAACATCCAGACTACATATCCGAGACTCGGAACAGGTGAGATTTAAACATCCAGACTACATATCCGAGACTCGGAACAGGTGAGATTTAAACATCCAGACTACATATCCGAGACTCGGAACAGGTGAGATTTAAACATCCAGACTACATATCCGAGACTCGGAACAGGTGAGATTTAAACATCCAGACTACATATCCGAGACTCGGAACAGGTGAGATTTAAACATCCAGACTACATATCCGAGACTCGGAACAGGTGAGATTTAAACATCCAGACTACATATCCGAGACTCGGAACAGGTGAGATTTAAACATCCAGACTACATATCCGAGACTCGGAACAGGTGAGATTTAAACATCCAGACTACATATCCGAGACTCGGAACAGGTGAGATTTAAACATCCAGACTACATATCCGAGACTCGGAACAGGTGAGATTTAAACATCCAGACTACATATCCGAGACTCGGAACAGGTGAGATTTAAACATCCAGACTACATATCCGAGACTCGGAACAGGTGAGATTTAAACATCCAGACTACATATCCGAGACTCGGAACAGGTGAGATTTAAACATCCAGACTACATATCCGAGACTCGGAACAGGTGAGATTTAAACATCCAGACTACATATCCGAGACTCGGAACAGGTGAGATTTAAACATCCAGACTACATATCCGAGACTCGGAACAGGTGAGATTTAAACATCCAGACTACATATCCGAGACTCGGAACAGGTGAGATTTAAACATCCAGACTACATATCCGAGACTCGGAACAGGTGAGATTTAAACATCCAGACTACATATCCGAGACTCGGAACAGGTGAGATTTAAACATCCAGACTACATATCCGAGACTCGGAACAGGTGAGATTTAAACATCCAGACTACATATCCGAGACTCGGAACAGGTGAGATTTAAACATCCAGACTACATATCCGAGACTCGGAACAGGTGAGATTTAAACATCCAGACTACATATCCGAGACTCGGAACAGGTGAGATTTAAACATCCAGACTACATATCCGAGACTCGGAACAGGTGAGATTTAAACATCCAGACTACATATCCGAGACTCGGAACAGGTGAGATTTAAACATCCAGACTACATATCCGAGACTCGGAACAGGTGAGATTTAAACATCCAGACTACATATCCGAGACTCGGAACAGGTGAGATTTAAACATCCAGACTACATATCCGAGACTCGGAACAGGTGAGATTTAAACATCCAGACTACATATCCGAGACTCGGAACAGGTGAGATTTAAACATCCAGACTACATATCCGAGACTCGGAACAGGTGAGATTTAAACATCCAGACTACATATCCGAGACTCGGAACAGGTGACCTATGCTTACTTAAAACACTACATTGTATATTCCATAGTGTATTTCATCAGGTGTGAAGAGACAATATTTCTCCTTTGGGTACCTGGGTACACATAGAACCACAGCGTAGCTCTACTGGATATTTAGAGTAATTTGTGTTATGTTTGGTTTTCTAATAGAGTTATTACCTCTTTTCTTCCTCAGGAAAGCGAGATCTATCAGAAATGTATTCGAGCTCCTCCTAACCGAACCATATTTGATGGGGGAGATGCCCCTCTCCCTTACCGATGTCATTCAGCGGGCATGCTATCCAGTACCAGTGCCTATAGTATGCCCCCCTCGGGCCTTCATAATCAAGCCTGTGTTGTGAGGAGTCATAGCATGTCCAGCAGGTAAACAGAAACATATAACACGACACACTCAACGGTGCTTAACTTTAGTGGTTTTGGGGAGATTGATTTTGAGAGATGGAGAGCAACGCAAACAGTAGAAACACAATAACATACATTCATACTTTTTCAACGATTCAACACAGCCAACCCTCCTGACCTGTGAAAAAATAATAATAATAATAATAATACGAGTATCACAGGGTGTCTACTAGACTGGAAAAGCGGGAAAACCGGGGATTGTCAGGGAATTTCATGGAGACTGGAAAAGTTAGGAAATTTTACAAAAAAGTGACAAAAATCCAAAAAAGTCAGGGAATTTTTCAAAGCCTTAAAAAAAAAAAAAAAAAAAAACTCTCAATTTCTAAATTTTCAGCAGTGGTTGGGAGGTCAAGACTCCATTGAAGCTGCTCTAAGGTTGGGACTAGGTTTGATGGTTGGGGCTCATTTATAAACTCCTGTTTATTCTCTAGGAGATTTGTTTCCAAAGCCTTCTACAAATTTTGAAGTGTACTTGTGGCCTGTGTGAACAGTTCCTGATTACACGGGGAGTATTTTAAGATGGAAAATTTGTGACAAAAAAGAAAAAAAAACCAAAAAAGACGGGGAATTTTTAAAAAAAAAAAAAAAAAAAAAAAAAAAAAACAAAACAAAACAAAACAACTAGCCTATGGGGTGTGCAAGCCAGCACATTCTGTTGCCGGTCCCAAGCCCGGATAAATAGGGAGGTTTGATGTTAGGAATGGCATCCTGTCTCTAAAATCTAAAACACAGCCATAACCAAGGAGGATGTCAGTCCCTGGTTCTCACGATGGATGCGTCTACGCCGCGGGACCACTTTGAGTCTTCAAAACTTCAACCAAAGGCCATCACCCCCCCTCAGTCTCCCAACTTCAACCTCACCCCCACCCGGGAAATGCAGTTCCCAATCCACCCAACATTGTTTTTTGGCATAGGGAGCAAGATCCAGCCTGCTTGCTCCAATCACTCCTAATGGCTGGCATTGAAACTAATCCAGGACCCTCATGGATATGTTCAGTAGTTCAGTATGCAACGAACCCATCCACTCCAATACAATCTCAGTGCAATGCAATGAATGTTCTGGCTGGTGCCATATGAGACGGTGCACTAACCTGACAACTCATACAATGTGGAATGCAACCTTCAAGGGAGACTTCTGTCAACACCAAAGAATGACCCCAAATCAATCTAGTCAATCCTCAAATTCTAGCAATACCACTAGTCAACCAGACACTTTAGTCAATGATTCTAGCCAAACCTGGCTTTGTACAGTATGCAACACTGCAATAAGAAGCAACACAGTATCAGTCCAGTGCAATACATGTATGGGTTGGTGTCACCTTCGAAGATGCTCCAAATTATCATCTCACAGAGAATGGACAAAACAATTTGTGGGCACCTGTTGCCAACAAATACCAAATAATAATAGGCCTAGTCAGACCACTGTTGGAACTCAAGACCAAAGATCAGATACACAGAATAGTTCACCTCAAAGTCATTCTGATGCAACTCTAGTCAGACCACTGTTGGAACTCAAGACCAAAGATCAGATACACAGAATAGTTCACCTCAAAGTCATTCTGATGCAACTCCCCCACTTAGAATCTTACAGTTTAATTGTAATGGAATAACTAGGAAGCTGGATCATCAACTACATGGAAAACAAAAATATTTCTATAGCAGCCATTCAAGATAGAAACAAAACTCACATCCAAATCAAATCTTACATCTCATTCCAACTACACAATTCGAAGGGAAGATCGTGAAAAGGACAGGGGCGGTGGTCTTGCCTTCATCATTCACAATTCAGTCAAAAACCATGTAACACCCACTACCCACCCCTGGCAAACAAGACAAAGTCCTGGAACAGCAAAGCATAACAGTCAAATCTGGTAGCACAAAAATCACCTTTGTAAACATTTACATACCACCAATAAGTAGTTGTGACTCAGGATACCAAGCAAACATCGAACACCTGTTGAGTCTTGAAGATAGTCTGATACTCGGTGATTTCAACGCACATCTTTCCTTATGGAACACAAATTTAGCAGTAGAACAAAGAGGCGAGGACATAGTGGATCAGATTGACACGTCAGACTTTGGAATCTTAAATGAACTCACACAAACGAGAATGTCTGCAGATGTGATTTCCTCTCCTGACATAACACTTGCCAGCCCAGCATTCTTACCCGTCACAAACTGGTCGCACGCCACATTGTGAAAGCTCTTTTTTGCGTTTAACCTAACCCTATAATAACACATAACAATGGACCTAGATTTCCGTCTTCCCCCACTTACTATACAGTTGTCTCACTTGTCTGCCCTAATCTCTCTCTCTTTCTCTCCCTCCCTCTCTCTCTCTCTCTCTCTCTCTCTTTCTCTCTCTCTCTCTCTTTCTCTCTTTCTCTCTCTCTTTCTCTCTTTCTCTCTCTCTCTTTCTCTTTCTCTCTCTCTCTCTCTCTCTCTCTCTTTTACATTTATATCCACGTTTTTAACCTGATTAGGAGAGAGAGGGAGAGGGCTGTCTGTATCACACTTTTTCTTCAGATTTTCTATCTGTTCACCTAGAATCTAGTTCCTATATTCCTTCACTGTTCATTTGTGACAGCTCCTTTTATAGCAACATTCCATTGACGTAACTTCTGACCAAGTACAGTTGAATTTTTAACGTTATCGATAGTAGGTACCTAAATGACGAAAGCTGAAAAAATGCTGCGTACAGTATTTTTTTGTCACCCTGTACTACATGTATACCTTCAAACTAGGATAAGTATTTAAAGTACATAGTTCTAGCTTAGGGACGCAACTCGGATGATAAATTTCAGAAATGGGACTCAAATCGGACGGACGCAACTCGGATATCACAGTCGGGACTCAAGTCAAGTTCTAGCTTAGGGACGCAACTCGGATGATAAATTTCAGAAATGGGACTCAAATCGGACGGACGCAACTCGGATATCACAGTCGGGATCCCCCCATAGTTTTGACCTTTAAAGATTGTCCATTCCTTCATAGTCAATAATTCTACATGATATTGTTTCAAGAAGCATTACACCAGGGATTCATACTTATGCTGCTTTTGTTTATAATGATTTGACCTTTAAAGATTGTCCATTCCTTCATAGTCAATAATTCTACATGATATTGTTTCAAGAAGCATTACACCAGGGATTCATACTTGTTTCTCCTATTTTTTCAGTCGACATCCTCATATATCCTCTACTCTACCTAGCAGCAGTGTTGTGATATCTAGCTCCACTACGGTAGTTCCCTCTGTGATAATTCAGCCACATACACGTCATATGACGTCACATAACCAAAGCTCCAAGTCTAGTGGTGATCTGGTCATAGGTAAGATATAATTATGTTATGTTATGACATCACATAACCATTAACCAAAGCTCCAAGTCTAGTGGTGATCTGGTCATAGGTAAGATATATGTTATGTTATGACATCACATAACCATTAACCAAAGCTCCAAGTCTAGTGGTGATCTGGTCATAGGTAAGATATATGTTATGTTATGACGTCACATAACCAAAGCTCCAAGTCTAGTGGTGATCTGGTCATAGGTAAGATATATGTTATGTTATGACGTCACATAACCAAAGCTCCAAGTCTAGTGGTGATCTGGTCATAGGTAAGAGAATATGATTGTAATGCCTTACAAAGTCCCAAAATTGAAGCGAGAATGGGGCACTTTTTACAACATTGGCCAGTTCATTAAAAATCAACTTGTTGTTTACAATACAGGGTGTAACACAAAGTGTTCGAGATAATTATACAGAGTGTCTACAAAATTACGGATATTGAAGAGATTTGATAGAGCAGAGAACGAACCTTATCTACCGATGTGTTTAGTATAAAGTTCCCTACGTTCGGGAATCGAACCCGCACCACGACCTAATCCTCAATGCTTCAAATGTCTCGTGAGCTATGAGTTTAGTTCAGATATACCAGGGGTGGGGGGGGAACCTCGAACACTTTTGAAAGTTAAGAAGGGAACCGCAACGAAAAAAGTCTGGCCACCCCTGAGATATACAATGCTAGGACAGAACAGACTTGTCCCATAACCTGCCTCGGTGGTGTAGTGGTAAAGACGCTCGCCTGGTAAACAGGAGGGCATGGGTTCAATCCCAGCCGAGATATGGAATTTTATCCTCAATACAGTTTGAGAATTTGACCGCAATAATGGTAGTAATGCTGGAGTAAATCGACTTTTCAGTCTCATGCGCAAGGTATAAATAAGCACTATTGTTATTATATTGTAGGGCTGGACAGAGTAATGTCTCAGGTGTGGTATGGCTGGACAGAGTAATGTCTCATGTGTGGTATGGTATGTAGAAGAGTAGATACAAGGCTAGGACAGAAGTATCATTATGAAGACCAATTGTAATTTTGTACTTATTATATTATGTACCTACTTATATTGTATTGTAAACAAAAATTATAAACAAATAAAATTAAAGGTTTATCAAAAATTGAAAATTGAAATGTAACATGGTCGAAAGAGAACGGAGATTGTTTATCACCTTTTTTTAAGTATGTACATATGTATACTTTTTTTTGTCCTTACAAAAATTGATCCAAATTCAAATAATTCCATCTCAATTTCTCTCTCTCTCTTTCTTGTCCAAGGTGATTTTCTCTATCTAGGTAGGTACGACAGATCTGTCCCATATTGTAGGACTGGACAGAGTAATGTCTCATGTGTGGTATGATATGTAGATGAGTAGATACAATGCTAGGACAGGACAGATCTGTCCCATATTGTAGGACTGGACAGAGTAATGTCTCATGTGTGGTATGTAGATAGATAAGTACTCGTATGCTCATGGGATGATTTTCATTTCTATTTAATTAACTTCTTAATTAATCACCATGTTTCATTTGTGTATAGGACGATTAACCCTTTATGTCATTGACTATCGTTATCTAAACAACTTGACAACAATGGTGATCCGGACTCGGAAAGTAAGTTATCTACTCATAGCTTGGAAAGGTAAAGAATACTAAACATAAAAGCGACTGCCTCGTAAGTGCTAGATTGCGGATTCGATTTCTGTACGGGGCAAACTTTATCCGCAGCACTCTCAGCAGACAAGGTTTGTCCTCGGAACGGCATCCTCAGTAGATAAGGTCCGTCCTCGGAACGGCATCCTCAGTAGATAAGGTCCGTCCAAAACGTGTTTTTTCACTAAAAACTGACCATCAAAAATTTGAACCGATTACATTACTTTCCTTTCTATAGGATAAGGAAAGTGTGTGTGTGTGTGTGTGTGTGTGTGTGTGTGTGTGTGTGTGTGTGTGTGTGTGTGTGTGTGTGTGTGTGTGTGTGTGTGTGTGTGAGTAATAGTAATCGATCTTTTCTTATTCAGACAAGTTTAGGTTTGATTTTATAATTTGGAAATTTTCAGTTGCCCCCGGGCTACGAAACCATCAATTTAGTTCATTTAACCATTTTAACGCTCTGAAAGGGAATTGTAACAACGAAAGTGTTATAATCGAATACAAAAGAACAGAATAGGAAAAATAAAATCATTCCAAGATCATAAGATAAAGTAAGTCGGTTCAAGATAAAGTTTGACCCAAGCGGGACCTAGCGCTTACAATGCAGTTGAACCACACTTCAAGCTAACTAGGCTGACAGTTTGGAATTCTAGCTCCCTAGCGCTTACAATGCAGTTGAACCACACTTCAAGCTAACTAGGCTGACAGTTTGGAATTCTAGCTCTAGGATCTCTAAAGGTTCAATAGAAGATCCCATTTGGCTCGTATAGATCTAACGTTGATGTGGATAACTGTTAGTAGGTCATTATTCAAATTATATTTCCAGGTATCGTAAGGACATTCTCTTCTCTTCTCTCTCCCTTCCTTCTCACATATGTCCCATGTGTATTCTGGACTCGATGAGGGAGAGAGAGAGAGCCAAAGCTCCAAGTCTAGTGGTGATCTGGTCATAGGTAAGAGAATATGATTGTAATGCCTTACAAAGTCCCAAAATTGAAGCGAGAATTTCAAACGAAGATTTCTCCTCTTAGGAAGCCTCAAATGAAATTTTAAGCATTTCTATTGCAATCAGCGTGTTTCGAACTTCCTTTACCAGCGAAGAAAAAAAAAGTGGTTGAGCCCCATTAGGACAGGATATTAGAAAGCGAACTGTATAGCTGCATTATAATTTTCTAATTGCCTGTTATTTTCTCTATTATTTTACAGGTCAGTCAAGTAGTAGCCTACGTCATAATTATCATCAGCCTAGCAGTCTGACACCCACTAGTAGCCTTACCACAAAGCCAAGTAGTATTGTTATATCAACCACTAGTAACTGTACTGAGTCCTGCAGTAACCTTATATCAAATCAGTCACACTCATCAAACCTTAGTGAAATTTTAAGCATTTCTATTGAAATCAGCGTGTTTCGAACTTCCTTTATCAGCGAAGAAAAAAAAAGTGGTTGAGCCCCATTGTGAAACTATTTCTCATTCTCCCCAGATGTTGACTCTCGCGTCAGGCCATCATTCCAGTGCCGGAGGTATGGATCGGGAGCTGGGGGCTCAACGCGACCGACAAATACGTCTAGCCTCCGTGCATACCGACCTCAGTTTGGACCTGCCCCCCTCCATTCCTCTACCCGACGGCGAAGAGATACCCTACGGGTCTTCATCTAGACTACATATCCGAGACTCGGAACAGGTGAGATTTAAACATCCAGACTACATATCCGAGACTCGGAACAGGTGAGATTTAAACATCCAGACTACATATCCGAGACTCGGAACAGGTGAGATTTAAATTCCCCTCTCCCCTCCTCTAGAACTATAACCTATTCCTATACACCTCCCAATATATAAGCCCCTCCCCTCTAGAACTATATTCTATTCCTATACACCTCCCAATATATAAGCCCCTCCCCCTCCTCTAGAACTATAACCTATTCCTATACACCACCCAATATATAAGCCCCTCCCTCTCCTCTAGAACTATAACCTATTCCTATACACCTCCCAATATATAAGCCCCTCCCCCTCCTCTAGAACTGTAACCAAACCTTAGTACGCGTCTCATATCAGAAGGAGAAAATAACCAATCCCCCTCTACTACTACTAGTTCATTAGTCAACATTTCCCCTCTTCAAACCTTAGTACGCGTCTCATATCAGAAGGAGAAAATAACCAATCCCCCTCTACTACTACTAGTTCATTAGTCAACATTTCCCCTCTTACACCTCCCAATATATAAGCCCCTCCCCCTCATCTAGAACTGTAACCTATTCCTATACACCTCCCAATATATAAGCCCCTCCCCCTCCTCTAGAACCCTATGTGTAAATGGGGCGAAAGACCAGACAAAGGAATAAAAATCATTTAATGGCATGTAATCCTATCACTGATAATGAACACATTATAACAGAGCTCCAGTTAAGGGTTCGGTAAATAAGAATGTCTAACGTTTATTATTATCTTGTACCAAAGTTGTATGTTAATAAATTAATTCCAAGTAAAGTCTATTGAACAAATTTGGAGGTAGGAATATTCAGACATCAGAGCCCTATTCCCTGAGGGATCAGTGATTAGTTTAAACATTCTCTATGCACATTTTGCAACGCACAGAATATTTGTATGTTAATAAATTAATTCCAAGTAAAGTCTATTGAACAAATTTGGAGGTAGGAATATTCAGACATCAGAGCCCTATTCCCTGAGAGATCAGTGATTAGTTTAAACATTCTCTATGCACATTTTGCAACGCACAGAATATCATCCTAAACATATTATGAGTATTTAGGTACTCCATGTCAACTTTTTACAACTTTGTCCAGATTTTCTTTTAGTTTGCATAGATATTACTTATAATTCATTAGTGTAAGTATTTACCTACCAACCCATTCAACAACACAATATAATTGAGTATACTTTTTGCAATAGGTCTACTTTTGACTGACATTGTAGAGGTAGGCCGTCTTCGACGTACAATGTAGGCCGTCTTCTGTTTGAGGGATTCAGGTGTGTGTTGAGGGATTTACTAAGAAGAACAATAAGTGACATTTCATATACATCGTCTTCGACGTACAATGTAGGCCGTCTTCTGTTTGAGGGATTCAGGTGTGTGTTGAGGGATTTACTAAGAAGAACAATAAGTGACATTCTATGTATAGTAAACGCTGAAATGCCAGATTTATGTATTTGATTTTATATTGAAAAGAAGAAGTTTACGTTCTAATAGTGTTACTAATCAGCACAGTGGCTAAAATATGTTTAAATTGAATTAATACATAATGTGTTCTCTATTCTTTTATTGATTGTTTGTATATGTATTTAAAAACCCCCTTAAATTAATTATCTTGTACATTTTAATTATTTATTTAATTTAATTAGGAAAACATTGTTCAGAGCTGTGAAATATTGAGGTTAATAATTGTAGTTCTTTTTCTTCTAATTTAATAACCTTATGAATTGTGTGTTGAAATTTGACAAGTCTTGAACTTCTCCAAAGGACGAGAGAGAAATAGAGAGTGAGACTTTTTTTTACCTTCCCTATCTCTCTATTCGAAATTTGACAAGTCTTGAACTTCTCCAAAGGACGAGAGAGAAATAGAGAGTGAGACTTTTTTTACCTTCCCTATCTCTCTATTCGAAATTTGACAAGTCTTGAACTTCTCCAAAGGACGAGAGAGAAATAGAGAGTGAGACTTTTTTTACCTTCCCTATCTCTCTATTCTATTATAGAGTATAGACTACTATGATTTGGATATTGTTTTTGCATTCATTGGAAAATAAGAGGTACCACACATCTAGGTAATTCTTGTGTGAGAAAATGGTATAAATTGTAATGTTAAATTATGTATTTATACTCGTAATTATTGTATCCATAAAATAAATAAAATTAAACCTCTCCTCCATGCTACATGTTTTTCTTTCCTTAAATCAATTAATTATTGAGGTATAAATTGTAATGTTAAATTATGTATTTATACTCGTAATTATTGTATCCATAAAATAAATAAAATTAAACCTCTCCTCCATGTTACATGTTTTTCTTCCCTTAAATCAATTAATTATTGAAGATCTGAGGATGGATATTAACATGCATCTAATAATATCTGCATTAAATTATTTAATAAACACCCTGTATATTTATTTGAATAAATTAACTACCCATTATTAATTTTGTATTATTATTATTCATTAAATAAAAATAATTGTTAATTTTTATTTATTTCCCTCCCCCCCATGTACATAATTATTATAATAAAAAGATTGTAAGTAAAATTTTAAATCAAATTATTCTATTGAAATTATAAATACAATAAAATTAAAATTAGAAATTGAACATCCAGTTTTTCTCCTTCTTCCGTTGATTTTGTTTCATGTATTCCCCTTTCAGAAGTTTAACAATTAACAATTTGGCATTTTCATTCTACGGAAAACAATAAAACAACATACGGCGGAACAGAACGACAATTCCATACATACATACCTACTTACATTAAACTTACTCAGCTTACGAGTAACTGGGGCCTTACCAGTTTTTCTCCTTCTTCCGTTGATTTTGTTCCATGTATTCCCCTTTCAGAAGTTTAACAATTAACAATTTGGCATTTTCATTCTACAGAAAACAATAAAACAACATACGGCGGAACAGAACGGCAATTCCATACATACATACCTACTTACATTAAACTTACTCAGCTTACGAGTAACTGGGGCCTTGTTCAACAATTAACAATTTGGCATTTTCATTCTACAGAAAACAATAAAACAACATACGGCGGAACAGAACGGCAATTCCATACATACATTCCATACATACTGGGGTAGAACGGGGTGAGGGTCGCTAATGTTGTACCTACTTTTGTTATAACTGTTAATATAGTTAAGAAGGTAACTTATTTTGTAAAATACCTACACATCGATTATATTGTAACCAATATTGTTAAAATCTTATCTTAGAAGTTTAGATTAAGCTTAGGATAAGAAATTCTTTGTAAAAAAAAATTGATACCAAATAAAACATACCTATACCTATACCTATACCTAAGCTATACACATTCAGTCCCAATAGTGCAGTTTCATTCTCAACCGAGAGGACTAAGGTTCGACTCCCAGCAGCGACATGAAATAATCGTTCCCGAGACTCGATTTTGTAAGATCGAGTTCAAACAAAGAAAGTCCTTTAGGCAAGCTATTTCGGGTTAGGTGTGAACGTTCGTATCTTTCCCAATGTTTTAACCACGGAATCGCATACCAGTATGATGGATGAAAATTTCTCTGATTGCCCAGTTTAGCATTTAACTTTTGATGGAGCCCCCGGGTTCCACCACAAATGAGAATGAAAGCCAGTAATAATAATAAAGAGATAATTTCTCACAATACATAAAATGATTGGCCAGAAAATACTTCATGACTTTTTATTTTCTTCTTTTTACAAGAACCATCCACGCTCAAAGTTGCTTAATTTCAGTGAACCATGCATTCTGGTGCATTCAAAGTGCATTATTTCCTTTTGACCTTCTTGGGCTACATACAAGTTTTCATGTTTTTTTTTTTCGAAGCCAATACACCCTCGTTCTAACGAAGTTGTAAAACACTTTCCTCTCTTTGAGATCATTTTGCAATAAGATGACTACAGGCTGTTGTAAGTCTGTAGACCAGCGGTTCTCACCCGGGGGTACGCGAAAAAAAATTGTGTAATGAGAATGGTTTATTTCACGTAACTTAATGGTGGAAAAAAGAATAACAAGAGTAAATTTTGAATTTCGACGGCTCATCAGTGAAGTAAAGTCCCAAGGTAGGACGTAACTTAATGGTGGAAAAAAGAATAACAAGAGTAAATTTTGAATTTCGACGGCTCATCAGTGAAGTAAAGTCCCAAGGTAGGTACCTACTGAATTACTTGACCTCAAGGTACTGAGGTTGTTTAGAACTCAGTAGCAATGGTATACATCACCTAGGTATGGGTACCCGGTACCATTGTGACGGTGGCAGGGATTCGTGAGATTGAGAACCGCTGCATTGAAAGGGCTCAACATATTGCATAACCCAATAGTCACACGGCTGTAGTCATACAATAGTATTCAGAACATTGCATAACAATAAACTTCACGGCAGGATGATGTAAAATAAGAAGCATATTGCATATCTTATGAATACATAGCATATTGCATAACTCCGTCGTTTCATGGCGTTGGCAGGTGAATAGTTATCCGTTTTGAATAGTTTAAGTTTATTGCATAACAATAAACTTCACGGCAGGATGATGTAAAATAAGAAGCATATTGCATATCTTATGAATACATAGCATATTGCATAACTCAGTCGTTTCATGGCGTTGGCAGGTGAATAGTTATCCGTTTTGAATAGTTTAAGTTCCACGGCGCTCATGCGGGTCATGTTACTCAGGGTGCTGCTTATTTCTTCTAGTTTGGTAGAGGGAACTGTAACTGCTGAGGTCCAATTGTTCCGAAACGAAGAGAAGGAGAACAGGATAGGAGAAAAAGAAAACCAACCGTTCCGAGAACGAACATTATCCGATCAAGATAAAATCCGCCCCGGGCGGGAACAAACCCGCGGCCTAACGTACTGTAACTGCTGAGGTCCAATTGTTCCGAAACGAAGAGAAGGAGAACAGGATAGGAGAAAAAGAAAACCAACCGTTCCGAGAACGAATATTATCCGATCAAGATAAAATCCGCCCCGGGCGGGAACAAACCCGCGGCCTAACGCTCACAAGGCAAGGCGCGCTAACTAGGTTGACCTGCTGAGGTCTAATCGTCCCGAAACGAAGAGTAGGAGAAAGACGCGCTACCGTCCAAGACAACTAGAATGGCATATGCACATTACCTATGAAAGTAACCCGTTGAAATATTTGCAATCGAAAAACGAGTACAAATTTTTTGTCGATGGTGGGATTCGAACCCGGGACCTAGAGTACAACAAGTTTATTTAAGTTCACAAAAGAGTACAAAGTCCACTAGGTACAATCGCTATTACAAGGTACAATCGCTTATCACAAAGTACGATCGCTTATCTATCACTGTTAACACTAACTTTCGCATAGGTACTTTACTGTCACTTATCGCGGTACTAACACTTCAATTTCGCACTAGAAAATTCACTATCACTGTACTAATCGCTTGACTATCGCTTACTAGATCGCTCGCACAAATCCAACACAAAACTAACTGACAGGTGGGTACCTACCCTCAATTTATAGCTCCCCGAGAGAGTGAGGAAGCACCTGGATTGTGCTAGAGAATTCCTCCTAAATTCCAGACAAAATCCTACGTCATTATCCTACTCGTACGTCATTAATTCGTTTCTAGAACGGACTATAACATTCGACAATATTGTGTGTATACACAGTATACCTGTTTACCTATAAGTACCTATAGTTTATTTTAGATCTTCCCCGCTCTATCCTAGTACAGGGGTTATCAACCTGTGACACTGGTAAGGGTTATTTGAGGTTAAATATCCGAACTTGAACAACAAGCCCAGAAGCAGTATTTTTTTAATTATTTTCGTCTCATGATGATGCCCCCTAATATTCACCAGATACCTACATCCCAAATTTTAATTTTCTGTCATGAAATATATCTATTTATTTTTTCGAAAAATATCATGTAGTCTTTTCTTTAAAATATTACTTTTTTACCGATATTTTATGTTATGGTTTGTAACTGCTTACTGAAGAAGAGAGTTTTGACAGGTTTTTTGCCCATGGGGTCTCTGATCAACTAGTTCTGTTTGAATTCTACCAGGTTGCGCTACCAGTATCATTTTGATTTTACTTCTCGAGGCTTCACGTTCATAGTTCATACATGATACCTACGTAGCTTACCTACTCTGAAGTCTCTAGATGCGTTTTGTAACAATATGTATTATGAAAATTGATCAATTGCTCAAGTTTAAACATACAATCAGCTTCCCCATTGCCCTCACAAAGCTGAGTGCACCCTTAAATTCATATTTCTACCCTGCCGGGAATTGAACCCGAATCTCCCACCTCCTAGGCCAGGGTGAAGAGTACTAGTTGCTGCCCGATGGGGTTTGATGACGATTTCTATTCATTTCCCATGAACTTCACATTGAAATTCTCGCAGAAAAAGATCACTCACCAATTATTTTTTATTAAATGAAGAGATAGCATTTGTTGAACTTCTCACTTCCATCTCGTTATAACTAGCCACCATGTCTATCTGCTGATGCTTGCTGCCCATTGTTTGCTTTTTATCTTAATTGGAAGTTATTTCTTTTTTTTTTTTTCTTTCTTTTTTAGTTTTCTTCTTAATTAAAATAATTAGACACACAAAACCTCTCCAGAGTTATTTCTTCAATGATCCGAAGAGGTTTCCAATTTTATATTAACCCGGTGTGGTCTCGAAGGGTCCTGGGAGTTCCGGGGAACATTAAGGCAAGCTCTAATCTAAAGTCATATCAGGTCTCAGTTGTCCTCACGAGGCTGAGTACCACCAGCAGCACAAGTTATCACAGACGGTCACTGGTCCAGATAGTAGGATCATTCACCAATAACACACTCGATCACCTCTTGAGATACCAACTACCTACAACGTTGCCAAAGGCAAGCTCTAATCTAAAGTCATATCAGGTCTCAGTTGTCCTCACGAGACTGAGTACCACCAGCAGCACAAGTTATCACAGACGGTTACTAGTCCAGATAGTATAGGATCATTGACCAATAACACACTCGATCCGATCACCTCTTGAGATACCAACTACCTACAACGTTCCTTAACTCCGGTGATCCATTGATGGGAATTGGTGCCGTCAACCTGCTATTGGCTACTTCCTTGCTAGAGAGAACTTAACAACCCTTCTAATTAGTTTTAGTTCCTTTTCTAAATACATATCACTTGTATTTAAGCATCAACATTGGTTGTACGAAAGTCTTGTTTCGGCCGACCCGCGGCCTAACGCTCACAAGGCAAGGCGCGCTAACTAGGTTGACCTGCTGAGGTCTAATCGTCCCGAAACGAAGAGTAGGAGAAAAACGCGCTACCGTCCAAGACAACTAGAATGGCATATGCACATTACCTATTTGAACTTGTAAAAGTACCCAAAAAGTGCATTGGCGCACTCAAAAACATCCAAAACGGTCCCTTCATTACCTATTTTGAACTTGGCCAAATGAAAACTGAACAAAGGGTTGAATGGAAAAATTATCCTCTTGGGATGATAAAATAAACAAAAATACTTGAATAATAAAATTTGTTCGTGTTTCTTTATTTTATTTCTATACAAAGTACAATCTCTATATTATCTAATAAACAAACAAATCAACAAATTCAACGAGTCTTTTAGTTCGAAATGAGAACCGTCAAAAACATGTCCTTGCGTAAGAAATAACACCGTTTAACAACAATTTTGTAAACTTTTATAAAAATGAAAATAGACTAATAACATTTAGTATGAAGTGTAGGTATTCAGACAGTAAAGATACAATAATAAAAAAATACCTTCAACATAGAACATTTCGTAAGAAAGCTGAGAAACTTGAAATCGAACCCAACAGCTTCCTAAGGAAGAACTGTGTAGGTATGTATGTACAAGAGTACAGAAGTTGCTATAACTTTTCGGATAAGTGAGAATTTAAGAGTTGATGCTCTTTATTGTAGTATACATACGAGTTCGTATATGAATCAACTTTCTTATACCTATACACAAAATGTACAATAAAATTGTCAAATTTACACTCATAATACAAAGAAATAAAATACATGGGAATGTACAGTGTTCACTCATAAATAACACATATGCAATAAAATTGTCAAATTTACACTCATAATACAAAGAAATAAAATACATGGGAATGTACAGTGTTCACTCATAAATAACACATATGTACATATTATCTTAAAAATACATAATAACAACAAGTGGCATTGCATTTAGGTGCCAAGGAGACACCCTGGCTTTTCTTCGTTCATATCACAGTCGCTTGATCCACCCTGAATGTCGGGTGAAGTGGGGTGACTTGTGTCACATGATGTTCATCGGGTAAAACTGGGGTCACTTTGGACAATAGGTGAAATATGGAAACAGGAGACAGTGTAGCGACAGAAACCTGTGGAACAGAGAAACAAAGCCCAATGTTAGAATCAACCTTAAGAAATTCATCAAGTCTAATATTTTCACCCAATTCCAGTCGTGAATAGTAAAATGTTTTCCTTCTTCCTGTTTTACAACAATTCGTGTTAATATAGGCCGGGCGGTGCTGCGATTTTTCTCAATACATATTATGTGCGCCGCGCCGCAGCAAATTTTAACGAACAATCCAGGCACCTTAAGAAATTCATCAAGTCTAATATTTTCACCCAATTCCAGTCGTGAATAGTAAAATGTTTTCCTTCTTCCTGTTTTACAACAATAAGTTCATTTTTCTCAATACATATTATGTGCGCCGCGCCGCAGCAAATTTTAACGAACAATCCAGGGAAATCTCTTTGTTGCCGTACAAAGTTTATGCGAGCTGAGGCTGCCAAATTATTACAATACATATTACAACATATTTGTGAGAACATACATACACAAGAAGCCGTTCTAAACCCTTATCTACCCCAATGTGGAGATATATAGATTTGATATGAACTTACCTCGTCGGATCTACACTGGTGTCGAAAGATTCAATGTTAAGTCTGTTCACAACATCCTTAGCGTATTGCATATAACTAAACGTGACTTGCTGCAACCCTTATCTACCCCAATGTGGAGATATATAGATTTGATATGAACTTACCTCGTCGGATCTACACTGGTGTCGAAAGATTCAATGTTGAGTCTGTTCACAACATCCTTAGCGTATTGCATATAACTAAACGTGACTTGCTGTGAGAATTTGTCCTGATGCAGAAACTTCATGGGTTCCAAATGAGAATGAAACTCTTCTATCACAGTCATGGGCCTTTGCAGACGATGCTCTGTGGGAGGAAAAATATACAACACAAATTAGTATTGGAAAAAGCCAAGACAGGAGACCCACGAGTAAAATATTTCTTTGTCCTGATGCAGAAACTTCATGGGTTCCAAATGAGAATGAAACTCTTCTATCACAGTCATGGGCCTTTGCAGACGATGCTCTGTGAGAGGAAAAATAACTTCATGGGTTCCAAATGAGAATGAAACTCTTCTATCACAGTCATGGGCCTTTGCAGACGATGCTCTATGGGAGGAAAAATATACAACTTCATGGGTTCCAAATGAGAATGAAACTCTTCTATCACAGTCATGGGCCTTTGCAGACGATGCTCTATGGGAGGAAAAATATACAACACAAATTAGTATTGGAAAAAGCCAAGACAGGAGACCCACGAGTAAAATATTTCTCTTTGAAAAGACACACACACCGACTGTTCACGCCATGTGACCAGTCTTAATTTAAATTCCCTCCAAACCTATAAAATCTGTCATATTATGATTATTAATTTTGACACCTCTTTGTATGACATCTCATTGCAAGGAGGTATCTAGTTGTAAAAATAAACAATAAGCTCATAATGAAATTTACCATAGTTCGAATCACATCGTGCCTTTTCCTTATTCTAAATCATATATCCTTTGCTGCGGCGTAAGTAGTTATTTTTACAATAAAAGGTCCTGAACTTAAGGTAAGACCTCCATTCTCTCATTCTCATTTTCTTAGTAGTAAAAGAACCAGCGGCTTTCGTTTTGTATTAAAACTTTCAAATTTACACTTTTTCGCGTAGCGAGGAAACTCAGCCGAAGCCCTCGCTACAAACCTTCACGGGCCAATCGCTGAAACACTGGATTTAGGCTCTAGGGACCTCAAAACGTGTTTTTTCACTAAAAACTGACCATCAAAAATTTGAACCGATTACATTACTTTCCTTTCTATAGGATAAGGAAAGTAAAAAGGAAAAATCCACTCGACATCTTTTTTTCTTCTTCAAAATTTTGCACTAAGGGTAGAACCGAAGCGTAGCGTAGGCTAGAATATTGATCATGTCGTGGCGGGTTAGCAAATTTTCCCAAGTACAGGTTGTTTCATTCTAGACAAAAGAGAGAGAGAATCCTCGACATCTTTTTTTCTTCTTCAAAATTTTGCACTAAGGGTAGAACCGAAGCGTAGCGTAGGCTAGAATATTGATCATGTCGTGGCGAGTTAGCAAATTTTCCCAAGTTCAGGTTGTTTCATTCTAGACAAAAGAGAGAGAGAATTGAACCAAGAAGCTTTACTTACCTATGATATAACCCATAGTACAATCGTCAGGCAGTCTAATCTTCTCACAAATGCTGATGAACTTGCCACCGCTGAAAGCCAAACCAAAAATCAATGACAAAGAATGAGAACATTATTTCATGTACCAACACAATATGTACTATAGTAAGGGCTGTGGGGAACATTTAGTAGAAATCAGTGTGAGGATGTCACCGTCCAACTGAATCCAAGCAACGCGTCGACTCTGGTGTCCAAGTAGTGATGTTTATGTGGTTCATCCCGAACTGCAGTGAGGAGACTCCACCTCACTGGACCATAAAATAGAATTAATTTTACCATCTCTATAAAAATCCGCAGAAGAGGCCATTTTCGTAATAATTATTTTTAATGATTATTAGGATCATTATTTATTGTGTCTTGAACAATTTTTATAGCACTTTACGAATACAATTTGCACTGTAATAATATTAATAATTAGTGGATCTAGCTCATCTAGAACTTATCTTGGGGATTTCAAGCTCAAAGTGCCGAGCCATGAATATTTTATTATCATTTCTAGAGGATAGCTCCAGTTTTTACAACTTAATACAGCGGAAGCATACTACACAGTGTGCTTCCAAATGATGTGCGATACTTGCAATATACGCATTTCTAGAGGATAGCTCCAGTTTTTACAACTTAATACAGCGGAAGCATACTACACAGTGTGCTTCCAAATGATGTGCGATACTTGCATGCGATACGCATGCACAATGCACATGATCTATGAATCACTCTTAAACCTGGGGCTCCGGGATAAAGGACTCGATTTTTCGTTTATAAATTACTGCACAAGTCAGTTAGATATTAGTGGGGTTCTGGTTTAATACAGTTTGATGCCACCGTTTGGAAACACCTTGTAGATTTTAAGACAATAAAATTAATGAACATGAAAATTCACTTAGATTCAAAGTCAGCCTTATTATTACGAGTATATTTTTTCCCTTCAATAATGATATAATACCTCTATCAATGTGTTCCCCCCTCCTCTCAGTTCTTCATAAAGGTAATAAATATTTAATGTTTATTGAACATTGCCGCCATGTCTCATGTGTGTATGTTTGTCCGCAGTCCAATAGCATTGGATCCAAATACTTTATGTTCATGTTCTACATTTCATTAGGTGCTGAGGATTTTGAAGTACCTATGTATATTCCGAATTGAAGGGGAAAATGATCAGAAGAACTAGAAACACGTATGTGTATCATCTGGGGACCATTTATCATAATGTGGAATTACAGACCAAAAATGTGATTGAGAGCAAAACAGGAACTAATGATAAGGATGACTGAGAATGCATCCTCCCCAGAGTTTGAAAATTGACGCTATACCTATCTAGAATTCTTCACACAAATGCATGTCAATGTGCATTTGATTTCGATGAAACTGCTTCCAACAAACACATAAATACATTGAGGCATTTGAGGAAAAAGGAAGAATTTTGGATGAGAGCAGACATAATCTTGAAATGAAGGTTAAGCGGTGACCAGAATAGTCAGTGACTCAGTACTCCTGTCAGACACTTTGAAAACTTGGCGATTCTTTTTTTCTTTTCAAAGTGAACAGAAATGTGGTCTCCCCGTACAAGAAAAAGTAAGGAAAATAACCTATGCATGTAGAAAAACAACATTAAATTTGATGGTATGATGGGTACAGAAGTACAAACCGAAATAGACATTTTTAATTAAATTGGAAATAACCAGAGAGGAGAGAGAGAGAGAGACCAATGATGAAGAAGAGAGAAATAAGAAATAGATAGATAGAGAGATGTTGATGAATGAGTGGATAACAGAGACACCTCATTAGGAAATACCAACGTGGCTGAAATATGTCCCGATACCGAGTCGGAATTATGTATATGTACCTTGAGAATCTGTGTGATTCGGATGTTATGTCTATTTACATTACATACATAGATATATCGGGACGTATTTATTTGTTCAAGCAAGGTACCTTCGTAGTTTGGCCTGTTGGTGTTAAGTACAGAGTACAGGGTAGATGGTTCACAAATATGCTAAAGCTGCTATAATAATATTATTTCCTTTGTTATAACTTAATTATATTGTCGGCAAAAAGTTCCATTATGCAAAGAACCGCGGTAGGGTTCATGGCATATTCTGCTAGTTTACGTCGCTACTTTATATGGGTTTCAGACGATGTCGATCTACATTGGTCGTCTGTAAGGTAGACGTATCATCTCCTTTTCCTACACCTTGTACTTTCCTCCTATTACCTTCGACGTAATCACGAGAACCCACACGGAGTACGCCGAAACAACTTTAGTTCTAATTCGAGAATCAAAAAAAGCAAAACCCTCCCTGTAGCGCTCCCTATCTATACTTAGTTATCATTACAAATACAAGGGCATTTTGCTCCGAGATGAACTTTTGATCTCATTCCTTTATCGGGCATCCTATAACTCAGTGTCCTTCTCCCCTAACTACCGAAATAGATGTTGATGAATGAGTGGATAACAGAGACACCTCATTAGGAAATACCAACGTGGCTGAAATATGTCCCGATACCGAGTCGGAATTATACATAGGTACCTTGAGAATCTGTGTGATTCGGATGTTATGTCTATTTACATTACATACATAGATATATCGTATTTATTTGTTCAAGCAAGGTACCTTCGTAGTTTGGCCTGTTGGTGTTAAGTACAGGGTAGATGGTTCTTTTTGAAGAAAATCGGGTTCAATATCTGAAAATGTGCTAGTTTATCCTTTCATTTTACGTCGCTACTTTATATGGGTTTCAGACGATGTCGATCTACATTGGTCGTCTGTAAGGTAGACGTATCATCTCCTTTTCCTACACCTTGTACTTTCCTCCTATTACCTTCGACGTAATCACGAGAACCCACGGAGCACGCCGAAACAACTTTACTTCTAATTCGAGAATCAAAAAAGCAAAACCCTCCCTGTAGCGCTCCCTATCTATAGTTAAAGTCAAGTTTATCATTACAAATACAAGAGCATTTTGCTCAGAGATGAACTTTTGATCTCATTCCTTTATCGGGCATCCTATAACTCAGTGTCCTTCTCCCCTAACTACCTAAATATATGTACAACATTACACCCTGAACGTGAGCACTGTTGAAAACAAAGGAGACTAATGTTCTAATAATATAACTAGTCTTGGTCCAAGTACCTACTAGTCAGTTGTTACATTCCTGTTAATTGGAAGAAAATACCAAACATTGGGATAATGATGATAGGTATTGTTATTATTACTAGTAGTAGAAATAGTCAGGATGTATTTGTTACATTTAATGAGCTGTGAAGCCGCGGCAAATCGGTTCCATTAGTTTTGTTCTTCGGTTTATATTTAACTTCCATTTTTTTTTTAATGTGACTCAGAAACTATTGATTGTTAACATTGTTGACTCATGGTCAGGGTAAATTCCTAATGGTAAACACATTAATTTAACCAATCAGAGAATACGAGGGGATGGCCGAAACAAGACTTTCGTACAACCAATGTTGATGCTTAAATACAAGTGATATGTATTTAGAAAAGGAACTAAAACTAATTAGAAGGGAGTGAGAGAGAGAGAGAGATATGGGAGAGGAGGCATCTCCACTACTTATGGTGGATGTGACATACGAGTAACTCCTAATGTTAAAGTGCGTACATATCTATGTAGAGACAGAGAGATATGGGAGAGTAGGCATCTCCACTACTTATGGTGGATGTGACATACGAGTAACTCCTAATGTTAAAGTGCGTACATATCTATGTAGAGAGAGAGAGATATGGGAGAGTAGGCATCTCCACTACTTATGGTGGATGTGACATACGAGTATATATATATGTAGGTATCCACTCGCTAAAATTCAACTTGCTATTGCTAAATTAAGTGATATGGGAGAGTAGGCATCTCCACTACTTATGGTGGATGTGACATACGAGTAACTCCTAATGTTAAAGTGCGCATATATCTATGTAGGTATCTGCGCAAATCCACTCGCTAAAATTCAACTTGCTATTACTAAATGAAGTCCGAATTATCTGTGAAATCTCGTACTGTGCGCAGAGTTTCCACAACACGGAAATATGTAATTCTCTATTAGTCCGAATTATCTGTGAAATCTCGTACTGTGCGCAGAGTTTCCACAACACGGAAATATGTAATTCTCTATGTTATACGTACGCACTTTAAGATTATACATTTTCAGACTTCTAGTCGAGGGGTCGCGGGTTCTTACCTGGCAATTGGTAACATTTTGAGCGCCAATGCTCTGCTGATACAATAGCCTGCACCTCCTGTACCAAACCAGAACTTGACGAATTGCTGAAAACAAGAGAGAACAGTTCATATGTTAGTAGACATCATCTTGTCTGGCATATGTTAGCAAAGATATTAATACTCTTTTTATGTTAATAATAGACATTATAAACACCAATAATACTGCCAGCTTCGTGAGCTTGGAGGGTAGCACGCCTGACTTGTAAGCGTCAGGTCGCGAGTTCGATTCCCTTCCAGGACGAAGCCAGGATGGTCTCAAAAAGGCTTGCACTTCTATATCCATATACAATAAAATTATTATTAATACATATCCCGGCAGGGTAGAAATATGAATTTAAGGGTGCACTCAGCTTTGTGAGGGCAATGGGGAAGCTGATTGTATGTTTAAACTTGAGCAATTGATCAATTTTCATAATACATATTGTTACAAAACGCATCTAGAGACTTCAGAGTAGGTAAGCTACGTAGGTATCATGTATGAACTATGAACGTGAAGCCTCGAGAAGTAAAATCAAAATGATACTGGTAGCGCAACCTGGTAGAATTCAAACAGAACTAGTTACAATCGTGAATCTTGAAATCAGGGCTCTCCAACTTCCATGTTTATGCGTACCAGATGCTATGTAGAAAGTAGAAAGGTACTTCTCGGGTCACAGGTTGATAACCCCTGTAAGATCTAAAATTCTAAACTATAGGTACTTATACATAGGTAAACAGGTATACACACAATATTGTCGAATGTTATAGTCCGTTCTAGAAACGAATTAATGACGTAGGATTTTGTCTGGAATTTAGGAGGAATTCTCTAGCACAATCCAGGTGCTTCCTCACTCTCTCGGGGAGTTATAAATTGAGGGTAGGTACCCACCTGTCAGTTCGTTCTGTGTTGGATTTGTGCGAGCGATCTAGTAAGCGATAGTCATTTAGGAGGAATTCTCTAGCACAATCCAGGTGCTTCCTCACTCTCTCGGGGAGTTATAAATTGAGGGTAGGTACCCACCTGTCAGTTAGTTCTGTGTTGGATTTGTGCGAGCGATCTAGTAAGCGATAGTCCAAGCGATTAGTACAGTGAGTCAGTGAATTTTCTAGTGCGAAATTGAAGTGTTAATAGTACCGCGATAAGTGACAGTAAAGTACCTAAGCTTCTACATTATACTCATCAGGGGTATTATACCTATAGCCTATGGGGTCAGTCCAAATGTGCTGCCATGACCAGAGCTCCGACCGAAGTGTGTTCACATTCAAACTAAATGATCGTGATTGAAGTTTTGCCATGTTATGAAGGTAAGCTATACAAGCGATAGTCCAAGCGATTAGTACAGTGATAGTGAATTTTCTAGTGCGAAATTGAAGTGTTAGTACCGCGATAAGTGACAGTAAAGTACCTATGCGAAAGTTAGTGTTAACAGTGATAGATAAGCGATCGTACTTTGTGATAAGCGATTGTACCTTGTAATAGCGATTGTACCTAGTGGACTTTGTACTCTTTTGTGAACTTAAATAAACTTGTTGTACTCTAGATTTAATAAACGAATTCGTGAGTGTTTTCACTAATCCTAATCTTTTACGAACCCATTCACGCCCACGTACACGTAACAATATTTTTAAATGGAATTCCGTGCTAATTCGAGAAGCACTCAGCCTCAAGAGGGTAAAAATGACGAAGATAAAAGAAGTTGGGATAAAAACAGCTAGGGCTGAGTGATGATAGTGAGTATATGTTGGCCACGACACAGACCACATGCGTCCAATGTAGCAGTTGTTTCATTGCTACGAAATAAAAACGGCGGTGAAACACTCATCTTTAAAAAAACCTTAAAAAAAAATTAACGAATTCGTGAGTGTTTTCACTAATCCTAATCTTTTACGAACCCATTCACGCCCACGTTCACGTAACAATATTTTTAAATAGAATTCCGTGCTAATTCGAGGAGCACTCAGCGCTCAGCCTCAAGAGGGTAAAAATGACGAAGATAAAAGAAGTTGGGATAAAAACAGCTAGGGCGGAGTGATGATAGTGAGTATATGTTGCATTATAGGTTCTGTGATCAAATCAGCCGATAACACAATGAGTAAACTGATCAGAACCCGAGAGTTCTGAGATGCTGAGAATCAATAATATTGGATCTTGGATCAGTCTCCAAGTCATAAATTTGATTCTTGTTCAATTAAATTTCCAGAGACACAAACGAAACCATTGGAACCAAAATCTACAGGATGAATCAGAATTTCCGTGAAAAGTTCATAATTACATATATTCCATAATCACCTAAAATAATAATCACTTCTTCTTTTTAATTTTTCCCTATTCAATTAAATTTCCAGAGACACAAACGAAACCATTGGAACCAAAATCTACAGGATGAATCAGAATTTCCGTGAAAAGTTCATAATTATATTCCATAATCACCTAAAATAATAATCACTTCTTCTTCATCTTCTTCTTTTTAATTTTTCTCTGTTCCCATTCGAATTTTCCAAATGAATTTTGGGCTTCATAGGAGCAATTTTTTCTTAGTGAGTTCTGTACCAAGTCTCTCGAGTCTCTGAATCATCTGGTATATAAACTTACACAAATTCCAATCCAAATCAAATCCAATCAATAAATTTATTTTTTTTGTCAATTAAATTCGAAAAAGAAAAAAATCCTAACTCCAAGGAATTTTTCATTCGAGTATATACCAAGTCTCTCGAGTCTCTGAATCATCTGGTATATAAACTTACACAAATTCCAATCCAAATCAAATCCAATCAATAAATTTATTTTATTTTTTTTTTTTTGTCAATTAAATTCGAAAAAGAAAAAAATCCTAACTCCAAGGAATTTTTCATTCGAGTATATTGAGTTACTAGACGAGGTATGTTTACGTAGTTGTCATCATCAAAGTGACAAAACCACCTGAAACAAAATAAATACAATAACATCATTAGACAAAGTAAAATGTTTGCTAATGTAACATGGTCGAAAGAGAACGGAGATTGTTTATCACCTTTTATTAAGTATGTACATATGTATACTTTTTTTTTGTCCTTACAAAAATTGATCCAAATTCAAATAATTCCATCTCAATTTCTCTCTCTCTCTCTTTCTTGTTCAAGGTGATTTTCTCTATCTAGGTATTCGTAAGAAAGACAGGGTGGACAAAAGTATATTTATTTACAAGTCTACAGTGAACAAATATGCTAAAGCTGCTATAATAATATTATTTCCTTTGTTATAACTTAATTATATTGTCGGCAAAAAGTTCCATTATGCAAAGAACTACGGTAGCGTTCATGGCATATTCAGCTAGCAGATGTGTAGGTACATAATATATTTATAACTATTGATTTGATTTGATTTCGTAATATGACAGAGACAGATGACTAACTTGTATTATTAAGGAGCGCGGTAGCGCTCCGCCCCGCCAAGTCAAAAAAGTTTGTCCGCGCTACTAGAGATATTATACGCGACAGGGAAAGTAGCCATTTTGAGGTAGTTGTAGAGGGACAACTACAAATGACGGAAGAAAACGGATTGCGTGTTTGTGTTGGGGCATGAAAGTAGACCATGTTGAAAAAAAAATCATCCAAATCGGTTAAGACAAGCCGGAGATATTTGACTTTGAAAAACGTCAAATTTTTACACATTTTCTGCTGCTGCTTCTTCTGCTTCTTTGACGTTGACCGCTCTACAGTCAAAACTACTGAACCGATTTTGTTGGTTGATGGCTCATTCTTTTTCTCGTGAGTGGCAAATGTGCCTTTTCATAGTTTCAATGCCCTCAAAGGGCCCCTTTGGCCTTGAATTTGATAAAAGACTGATTTTCATCTTATCATGTCGGGTTTTAACTTGGCGGGGTCTTTTTTTATGCCACGAAGTGGTATTTTTTGGGGGTGTTAATCCTTCGGTCGGATTAGAAAGGGAATAATTCCTCTAATCTTGAAAAAAAAAAAAAAAAAAAAAACTAAATTAGAGCGGTAGTTGTGAGTCAAATATTGCATTGAAATTCCTCTCGTGTTTTTTATGCTATCAAAAAACCAGGATAAAAACTAAAAAACCTGTTTATTTTTTAGGGTTCTTAATTTGGTTGAGGTTTAATTAGAATTTAAAGGTATCACGATGTAAAGTCTTGATAATAATTTTAATACAAGTGACGATATAAAATTTAAACCATTAGGCTCCTTGAGACCTGCTCATTTTATTCAAGTTCTACTCTCTAAGTACTCATTGAAAGTAAATGATTTTATTATGTTAAACTACATATGTGTAACTATCGTAATGGGAAACAAGGAAAAATTCTATGGAAAATGGAAATGCATTAAACTCGTACAAAGTTGTATGTAAGTCGTTTCGAAATGGAGAAAGGATTGGAAATAAATTTGTTTGTAATTCAAGATGGACAAGACCTTGATTTTGTTTCCTCAGAAGTTCTCTAATTAACGAGGATGTAATTTCATAGCTCTCCTGAGATTGAACCTGTGACCCCTGTTTGCCAGTATATTCCATAATCACCTAAAATAATAATCACTTCTTCTTCATCTTCTTCTTTTTAATTTTTCTCTGTTCCCATTCGAATTTTCCAAATGAATTTTGGGCTTCATAGGAGCAATTTTTTCTTAGTGAGTTCTGTACCAAGTCTCTCGAGTCTCTGAATCATCTGGTATATAAACTTACACAAATTCCAATCCAAATCAAATCCAATCAATAAATTTATTTTTTTTGTCAATTAAATTCGAAAAAGAAAAAAATCCTAACTCCAAGGAATTTTTCATTCGAGTATATTTTCCCTTCAATAATGATATAATACCTCTATCAATGTGTTCCCCCCTCCTCTCAGTTCTTCATAAAGGTAATAAATATTTAATGTTTATTGAACATTGCCGCCATGTCTCATGTGTGTATGTTTGTCCGCAGTCCAATAGCATTGGGTCCAAATACTTTATGTTCATGTTCTACATTTCATTAGGTGCTGAGGATTTTGAAGTACCTATATTCCGAATTGAAGGGGAAAATGATCAGAAGAACTAGATCATTTGGGGACCATTTATCATAATGTGGAATCACAGACCAAACCGAGAGCAAAACAGGAACTAATGATAAGGATGACTGAGAATGCATCCTCCCTAGAGTTTGAAAATTGACGCTACCTATATCTAGAATTCTTCACACAAATGCATGTCAATGTGGATTTGATTTCAATGAAACTGCTTCCAACAAACTCATAAATACATTGAGGAAAAAGGAAGAATTCTGGATGAGAGCAAACATAATCTTGAAATGAAGGTTAAGCGGTGACCAGAATAGTCAATGACTCAGTACTCCTGTCAGACACTTTGAAAACTTGGCGATTTTTTTTCTTTTCAATGTGAACAGAAATGTGGTCTCCCCGTAGAAGAAAAAAGTAAGGAAAATAACCTATGTATGTAGAAAAACAACATTTGAGGGTATGATGGGTACAGAAGTACAAACCGAAATAGACATTTTTAATTAAAGTGGAAATAACCAGAGAGGAGAGAGAGAGAGAGAGAGACCAATGATGAAGAAGAGAGAAATAAGAAATTTGAAAAAAAAAAAAATCATCCAAATCGGTTAAGACAAGCCGGAGATATTTGACTTTGAAAAACGTCAAATTTTTACACATTTTCTGCCGCTGCTTCTTCTGCTTCTTTAACGTTGACCGCTCTACAGTCAGAACTACTGAACCGATTTTGTTGGTTCATGGCTCATTCTTTTTCTCGTGAGTGGCAGATGTGCCTTTTCTTAGTTTCAAGGCCCTCAAAGGGCCCCTTTGGCCTTGAATTTGATAAAAGACTGATTTTCATCTTATCATGTCGGGTTTTAACTTGGCGGAGTCTTTTTTTATGCCACGAAGTGGTATTTTTTTAGGATGTTAATCCTTCGGTCGGATTAGAAAGGGAATAATTCCTCTAATCTTGAAAAAAAAAAAAAAAAAAAACTATGGGAGAGTAGGCATCTCCACTACTTATGGTGGATGTGACATACGAGTAACTCCTAATGTTAAAGTGCGTACATATATATGTAGAGAGAGAGATATGGGAGAGTAGGCATCTCCACTACTTATGGTGGATGTGACATACGAGTAACTCCTAATGTTAAAGTGCGTACATATATATGTAGAGAGAGAGATATGGGAGAGTAGGCATCTCCACTACTTATGGTGGATGTGACATACGAGTAACTCCTAATGTTAAAGTGCGTACATATATATGTAGAGAGAGAGATATGGGAGAGTAGGCATCTCCACTACTTATGGTGGATGTGACATACGAGTAACTCCTAATGTTAAAGTGCGTACATATATATGTAGAGAGAGAGATATGGGAGAGTAGGCATCTCCACTACTTATGGTGGATGTGACATACGAGTAACTCCTAATGTTAAAGTGCGTACATATATATGTAGAGAGAGAGATATGGGAGAGTAGGCATCTCCACTACTTATGGTGGATGTGACATACGAGTAACTCCTAATGTTAAAGTGCGTACATATATATGTAGAGAGAGAGATATGGGAGAGTAGGCATCTCCACTACTTATGGTGGATGTGACATACGAGTAACTCCTAATGTTAAAGTGCGTACATATATATGTAGAGAGAGAGATATGGGAGAGTAGGCATCTCCACTACTTATGGTGGATGTGACATACGAGTAACTCCTAATGTTAAAGTGCGTACATATATATGTAGAGAGAGAGATATGGGAGAGTAGGCATCTCCACTACTTATGGTGGATGTGACATACGAGTAACTCCTAATGTTAAAGTGCGTACATATATATGTAGAGAGAGAGATATGGGAGAGTAGGCATCTCCACTACTTATGGTGGATGTGACATACGAGTAACTCCTAATGTTAAAGTGCGTACATATCTATGTAGAGAGAGAGAGATATGGGAGAGTAGGCATCTCCACTACTTATGGTGGATGTGACATACGAGTATATATATATGTAGGTATCCACTCGCTAAAATTCAACTTGCTATTGCTAAATTAAGTCCGAATTATCTGTGAAATCTCGTACTGTGCGCAGAGTTTCCACAACACGGAAATATGTAATTCTCTATGTTATACGTACGCACTTTAAGATTATACATTTTCAGACTTCTAGTCGAGGGGTCGCGGGTTCTTACCTGGCAATTGGTAACATTTTGAGCGCCAATGCTCTGCTGATACAATAGCCTGCACCTCCTGTACCAAACCAGAACTTGACGAATTGCTGAAAACAAGAGAGAACAGTTCATATGTTAGTAGACATCATCTTGTCTGGCATATGTTAGCAAAGATATTAATACTCTTTTTATGTTAATAATAGACATTATAAACACCAATAATACTGCCAGCTTCGTGAGCTTGGAGGGTAGCGCACCTGACTTGTAAGCGTCAGGTCGCGAGTTCGATTCCCTCCCAGGACGAAGCCAGGATGGTCTCAAAAAGGCTTGCACTTCTATATCCATATACAATAAAATTATTATTAATACATCTGTAATTGGGCATATTCATTCGAAATACAATGTTAGAGTAAACTTTTGAAAATAATTAGAAAAAAAAACCTTTCTAGAGAGAGAGAGAGAGAGAGAGAGGATCAGAGACCCCATGGGCAAAAAACCTGTCAAAACTCTCTTCTTCAGTAAGCAATTACAAACCATAACATAAAATATCGGTAAAAATGTAATATTTTAAAGAAAAGACTACATAATATTTTTCGAAAAAATAAATAGATATATTTCATGACAGAAAATTAAAATTTGGGATGTAGGTATCTGGTGAATATTAGGGGGCATCATGAGACGAAAATAATTAAAAAAATACTGCTTCTGGGCTTGTTGTTCAAGTTCGGATATTTAACCTCAAATAACCCTTACCAGTCCACACACCAAAATATGAACCTTTAGAGATCCTAAATAACGCTAAGAGCTAATTCCAAACTGTCAGCCTAGTTAGCTTGAAGTGTGGTACAACTACATTGTAAGCGCTAGGTCCCGGCTTGGGTCAAACTTTATCTTAAACCGACTTACTTTATCTTATGATCTTGGAATGATTTTATTTTTCCTATTCTGTTCTTTTGTATTTGATTATAACACTTTCGTTGTTACAATTTCCTTTCAGAGCGTTAAAATGGTTAAATGACCCCTCTCTCTCTCTCTCTCTTCCTGAACTAAATTGATGGTTTCGTAACCCGGGGGCAACTGAAAATTTCCAAATTATAAAATCAAACCTAAACTTGTCTGAATAAGAAAAGATCGATTACTATTACACACACACACACACACACACACACACACACACACACACACACACACACACACACACACACACACACACACACACACACACACACACACACACACACACACACACACACACACACACACACACACACACACACACACACACACACACACACACACACACACACACACACACACACACACACACACACACACACACACACACACACACACACACACACACACACACACACACACACACACACACACACACACACACACACACACACACACACACACACACACACACACACACACACACACACACACACACACACACACACACACACACACACACACACACACACACACACACACACACACACACACACACACACACACACACACACACACACACACACACACACACACACACACACACACACACACACACACACACACACACACACACACACACACACACACACACACACACACACACACACACACACACACACACACACACACACACACACACACACACACACACACACACACACACACACACACACACACACACACACACACACACACACACACACACACACACACACACACACACACACACACACACACACACACACACACACACACACACACACACACACACACACACACACACACACACACACACACACACACACTCCTGTGATTTCTCATTGTCACATATCCCCATTTCATAACCTAACGAGCTATAAGCCAGAAGGCATTGTCATAATCCGATAGTCTTCAAAATATCTCTACATATCTTCAACATAAGAACAACGCAAATATTATACTTTGCCAACAAATACATTTTAAACATTAATAATCAAATTTAACTATAGTCTGTCTCATATAGCTTGAGAAAAACACATTGTCAAACGTTTTAGATGTTCATTTTCGGATGTCGGCAACATTGGAAGAAGAAAATTAAGAAGTCTCCAGTTATGATAATGTAAGATGTGAGCGTAATGCAAGTATTTGATTGGTCCTCACAGTTCGGGCCTTGTCACAAAAATCGCCAAGCTAGATGGACAGACTATAACTGTAATCTGGATGTAATGTTTGGATTAAAGATTTCAACTTGGATTTTGTTAACAGTGATAGATAAGCGATCGTACTTTGTGATAAGAGATTGTACCTTGTAATAGCGATTGTACCTAGTGACTGTGTACTCTTTTGTGAACTTAAATAAACTTGTTGTACTCTCTTGGATTTTAATTAAGACTCAAATATTTCTACAGATCCAATCCTTTGTCTTAACACTGTGCCAACAATGAGGCAGTTGTATGACATAAATATTGATCAGTAAAAGCTAAGAATCTTACTATCGAATTTCAGAAAATCAAACACGCCCAACGTTGCTTAACTTCGGTGATCCACCAGGAACTGGTGCGTATACAACGTGCTTTTCTCCATACTCACTCCTTATTTTCTCAAACTGCATAATAATTATTGTTATTAAGTATATCTTATTTTATTAACTGGCCCACACTTCTGCAAATCCTTCAGACGCTTTTTACTTTTTTTATGAAGCTGATCTCATTTTTATTTTTATTGTTTTTTACTTCTCCTCTTCTTCCTTAATTAACCGACTTCTCTCTCTCTCTCTATCTGGAATGTCACAGGTATAAGAGAGAGAAAAAAAAGCAGGTGGTTGATAAAAGTTAGATAAAATGTAACACAAACTATACAGGTTGTAAACTTTAGTAATGTTTTTCATATCATATCGTATTTTCATCTCACATAAAAATTTCCTTAATTATTTTAACATTAAATACTTAAATATTGATCAGTAAAAGCTAAGAATCTTACTATCGAATTTCAGAAAATCAAACACGCCCAACGTTGCTTAACTTCGGTGATTCACCACGAATTGGTGCGTATACAATGTGCTTTTCTCCATACTCACTCCTTATTTTCTCAAACTGCATAATAATTATTGTTATTATATCGTATTTTATTAACTGGCCCACACTTCTGCAAGTCCTTCAGACGCTTTTTACTTACATGAAGCTAATCTCATTTTTATTTTTTATTGTTTTTTAGGTACTTCTCCTCTTCTTCCTTAATTAACCGACTTCTCTCTCTCTCTATCTGGAATGTCACAGGTATAAGAGAGAAAAAAAAAAGCAGGTGGTTGATAAAAGTTAGATAAAATGTAACACAAACTATACAGGTTGTAAACTTTAGTAATGTTTTTCATATCGTATTTTCATCTCACATAAAAATTTCCTTCATTATTTTAACTTTAAAGGGTTAAAAAATAAATATGCAAATGCAAAGTTTGAACCAATTATTACACCTTACAACTCTAGTTTAGGTGATTTTGCATTTTCTTTTTTTGTCAGAGTAATTATTTCATTATTATGTATTTTGAACAATGCTGGAGAATTCTTACCTGTTTGCTAGTCTTATTCTTCCCCTCTCTGTTGAGTATCTTGAGCGGAGTCTTGATACTCCTCTTGCCTAGATACCAGTCTTCCTGAGGATTATAGTCAGACAGGAGAGTTACTAGACGAGGTATTCTCTCTCTCTCTCTCTCTCTCTCTCTCTCTCTCTCTCTCTCTCTCTCTCTCTCTCTCTCTCTCTCTCTCTCTATCTGGAATGTCACAGGTATAAGAGAGAAAAAAAAGCAGGTGGTTGATAAAAGTTAGATAAAATGTAACACAAACTATAGGTACAGGTTGTAAACTTTAGTAATGTTTTTCATATCGTATTTTCATCTCACATAAAAATTTCCTTCATTATTTTAACATTAAAGGATTAAAAAATAAATATGTAAATGCAAAGTTTGAACCAATTATTACACCTTACAACTCTAGTTTAGGTGATTTTGCATTTTCTTTTTCTGTCAGTGTAATTATTTCATTATTATGTATTTTGAACAATGCTGGAGAATTCTTACCTGTTTGCTAGTCTTATTCTTTCCCTCTCTGTTGAGTATCTTACTAGTAACTAGTAACATGGTGATTCAAACTGAGGGGGTGACGGTGCGGTGCTCAGTAGTGTTGACATTTGCTGAGTGGATAATCATTTGACGTAGATTTTTGATAGAATTCATTTTATGAAAAATAAAAGAATAAGATTAAGATTTTCTGTTAAACTTTAGAGGTAGGTAGCAGATGTCATATAGAAACAATCGAGATATCAGAGAAACTCAATGTGAAGTTCATCAAAGAGTTCTGATGAGAGAAACACTACAGACAGTAGACAGAAATTAAAGGACTACAGACAGTAGACAGAAATTAAAGGAAAAATCGTGAACTTCAAACTTAGAACTCATTCTGTTCCTTCAACCAGAGTACCCAAGTACTACTATATACCTACCTACTTTCAGGAGATGGTTTAATTCTTGGTTCATACAGTAGATGAACTTTTTATTTACTTTTCTTAATTAAATAAAATAAAGTGATTTTTTTTTTCTTCTTCATAACAAGATCTGGATTTGATTTTTTATTGATTTGAAATCATTCAACCTCTTCAGGTGTAGAGGGGACTCTTTCAAATCAATAAACCACAGTAGATATTTCGAGCCAAACCAAAGTTAACCCATTAAAAAATCCAGAACAAAATAATCATGAGGGGACTCAAAACAAATAAGTCCATTCGCCTCTTTGGCTTGTCATTTATTTATGTTAACTACTTGAGATTAAAAATCAGTTATTAAAAGGACGATAAGTATAATATGTATTCCGGTCTTGTGTGTTGGAATTTTTAGAAGGAGTTTTGGCACATCCACTAATATTGGGTTTTGTTTTTCCATATCCATTTCTTGAGGGGACTCAAAACAAATAAGTCCATTCGCCTCTTTGGCTTGTCATTTATTTATGTTAACTACTTGAGATTAAAAATCAGTTATTAACAGGACGATGATAAGTAATATGTATTCCGGTCTTGTGTGTTGGAGTTTTGGCACTTCCACTAATATTGGGTTTGTTTTTCCATATCCATTTCTCATTTCTTCTTCCTCTCTTTACTTTTTATTTTCCTACAGGGCAGATTTCCATTCCTATTTAAATACATTTCTTGCAAGTACATACCTACTTGATCGTGGTGTGGGTTCGATTCTCGCCCGGGGAGAATTTTATCCTCAAGAGATCAGTACACCGTCTGAGAACCCACATTATAAGTTTATAAAGTCGTCTACAGAACCCACGTTAATATGGTTAGATCCATGAGGAGTGAAGACGGAGGAATAATATTTCGATAGAAATGTATCTTACTACTAATACCTACAGAACCCACGTTAATATGGTTAGATCCATGAGGAGTGAAGACGGAGGAATAATATTTCGATAGAAATGTATCTTACTACTAATAAAGAGTATACAGTATTACACTCACTATAGCACTATACTATAGGATCTGGATCGTGAGAAATTCAATTATTATAACTCCAACTGTCTGTCTGTTTGTTTGTTTGTGAGTTAATGAGAGAGGGAGAGAGAGAGAAAGGGAAAGAGAAAGAGAGAGAGACGGATGAGAAGGAGGGAGGGATAAGATAAGTAAGAGGAAAAACAAGAACAGATACAAGGAGAAGGTCTACTACACACGGTAAGGTTGGCGGTTGGCGCAATTGAGGGCTCTCCGGCGATTGTACGGTTGGTCCAGTGGTAACGCGCTTGCTTGCCATGCAGAAGGTTGCATTATCAACAAGATGATATTCTGATCATAGAAACCAAAAAACAAGAAGCAATAATGACCCCAGAGAATATCAAGAAGAAGATACCAAGAAATAATAAACAATTAGAACAAAATAAGAGACACAAACATATAGACGTTAATAAGGTAGCGTAGCTTTTGTGCTTTGCTAAAGATCCTGTCCGCTCGGCTTCGCGAATAAATTTAAATGATATCCACTATCCACCACTCGGCAACCTCTATGAAACAAATCCACCCGAGCCCGGCCGAGAGAAACTAAGAAGAGCTACGAAGGTACAACCCTACGAATCCTTTGCTACATGATGCTCTTTTGCTATATTTCCTCTCTGTATGGTAGGATCAATCTGTTGAACAGCAAGATATTATCAAGCATATTAATCAGTCTACTCATACTCATGGATCTTAGACTAACTTGGGATATGTACACTGGAATAGATTTACCTACAATGATGAACAAGGTCAATTTGCGGCGGCCAAATAACGAAGCAACCGCACTATATTGAAACCTCACTGCATTATCAACAAGATGATATTCTGATCATAGAAACCAAAAAACAAGAAGCAATAATGACCCCAGAGAATCACTAAAAACTGACCATCGAAAATTTGACCCGATTACATTACTTTCCTTCCTATAGGATAAGGAAAGTAAAAATAAATATGTAAATGCAAAGTTTGAACCAATTATTACACCTTACAACTCTAGTTTAGGTGATTTTGCATTTTCCGAATATCAAGAAGAAGATACTGATGATGAGGTTGATAAAATCAACACTAGAAGACGTGTTGTGGTCAAAAACCAAAAACAGATAGGTACTTGGTAGGTATGAAATATTGTTCATTATTAGAAATACCCGATTTACTCGTACATACATATATAAGTAACCTTTATCTGCTTGGTAGGTACTCTACTTCTAGAGGGAAACAGTTCAAAAGACCAACGGTGCAACGTCAGGAGCCCATGGTTCTTTTTCTTTTTCTTCTTCTTCTTCTTTTATTGGACCAAAAGTATTCCTTTATCTGCTTGGTAGGTACTCTACTTCTAGAGGGAAACAGTTCAAAAGACCAACGGTGCAACGTCAGGAGCCCATGGTTCTTTTTTTCTTCTTCTTCTTCTTTTATTGGACCAAAAGTATTGGACATGTTTCCCAAATTTCAACAAAATCGGACAAACTGTTCAAAAGTTATGGCGGAACAAACAAACTAACTAAAAGTAAAAGGCAAGTTAATTAATTTTAGCCATAGCAGGGACGACCTAGCATGTTAGAGAAATGAATAGCATGAAAAACTAAAGCTAGATACGAGGTTTCCCAAATTTCAACAAAATCGGACAAACTGTTCAAAAGTTATGGCGGAACAAACAAACTAACTAAAAGTAAAAGGCAAGTTAATTCTAGCCATAGCAGGGACGACCTAGCATGTTAGAGAAATGAATAGCATGAAAAACTAAAGCTAGATACGAGTACCTACCTACCTACATCATTAGCACACACTATATGTAGAAATATCATTAATTCAGGAGATGGGGTGACCTAAACATTATATTGGGAATCAAGGGAGAACGGGCTCTAGTCTTGATTTTAAATCATTACATGAAAGTAAAATCAAAAAATCAAATCAAGAATAATAATAAACTGAATATTTAGCAAATTAGGTAGGTACATAGGTACTGATCGAATAAACTACGGGCTAAATAATTCCCGGAGGGACGGGCCCAGCTTGTTATTTGACTTTCAAAGGTAAAATGTAAACCAGTTGCCTCTAATTCTTTAACAAGCTGGGTCCGTCCCTCCGGGAATTTTTTAGCCCGTAGTTTATTCGATCGTGATTAACGAAAATCAGTACCTATGGGTATTACCTACCTAATTTGTTTAATATTCAGTTTATTATTATTCTTGATTTGATTTTTTGATTTTACTTTCATGTAATGATTTAAAATCAAGACTAGAGCCCGTTCTCCCTTTATTCCCAATATAAGGTTTAAGTCACCCATCCATTTATTGGCCTTGCTCGGCGTAACTTAACATAGGTGACGCAAAAACCGGTCCTAAAATAACGACTGAAGTGTTATCTAAAATTTTCTCGTTTTAAGTTCATAGGTCGTCGCGACAAATTTCAAGATCAGAGCTCATTTGTATGAGAAAATGTGAAAAAAAAACCCCCCCAAAACCAGTTTTTTGGCTATATGGTCCTCTGGACAAAATTTGCACCACCACTTTCGTGTTCCTGGTAAAAGACCTTTAATTTGATATATAGGTCGACCAGGTTTGGATAAGTCCTTCTATGGGAACAGACAGACACACAGACAGACGACACCGAAGCGAATACAATAGCCCGTCCCTTATACCTTTTTTTATTACTATCGTAATAAGTTATTGGCCTTGCTCGGCGTAACTTAACATAGGTGACGCAAAAACCGGTCCTAAAATAACGACTGAAGTGTTATCTAAAATTTTCTCGCTTTAAGTTCATAGGTCGTCGCGACAAATTTCAAGATCAGAGCTCATTTGTGTGAGAAAATGTGAAAAAAAAAAATCCCCCCCCAAAACCAGTTTTTTGGCTATATGGTTTAGGTAGTCAATCAATGATTATATCCAGTTTAAGTTTACAGAAAGGACAATTTTTGGGTCATACTTTTCTGGTCTTACTTATAGGTAGTCAATCAATGATTATATCCAGTTTAAGTTTACAGAAAGGACAATTTTTGGGTCATACTTTTCTGGTCTTACTTAGAAAAAGAAAGGAAACAGACAGACGACACCGAAGCGAATACAATAGCCCGTCCCTTATACCTTTTTTTATTACTATCGTAATAATAAAGGAAGGACGGGCTAAAAACGTAAGACTTTGTACTGAAGGTATATCAAAGACAACTTCTAAACACGAGGATTCACAACTTATGGAGCAGTCTGTTGAGAAATCCCCTATGCTCAGATTTCACGTGTTGCATACCCTGAGTTCTCAAGGTGAGGGGTGGCCATGCCCAGCATAGTATCAGATAGGATAGGGTCTAGTGCTCAATGAGTCGGTAGTTAGGTTTTCATTAATAATAATCATTTACACAATGAGGGTTCTAACAGGGAGGGGTTTAAGGGGCTTCATTTGAAATAATCGCCTCAAGATTCACCACACAAATAAGAGTATTATTTTTATTTCAATGGAATTATTAAAGTGGATACCTATTTTTAATTATTTTTTGGAGAGGTTTGATAGAGGGAGAGGGACAGAGGTCGTGTCGCTCCGAAATTGAAGACAGAAGGACAGGACATGATATAAGAAAGCCATTCCACGAACGAATCTTATCTGTTCAGGATAAAGTTCGCCCCGGGCGGGAATCTAACCCGCGACCTTTCGCCTCCCGGCACGATTGATAAGCTGGTTTAAAGATTCTTGAAACCAGTCCTGAGATAAGAAAGATAGGAAATTCTCACTTTGACTATAATAAGAGGGGGAGGTTCATTATAACAACAGGTGGCAGTAGAACAACAAGTGGGGGAATCATGCACTGAGATCTCCTCTTCATAGCCTGGAGTCCTCTGAAGTTATATTTTTATTTTTAAGGTGAGCATTCAGAAGTCTTCCCATCAAAAATGTATGTAAAAACTACAAAGTACACACTGCATTTAACACATATCCTGGAGTCCTCTGAAGTTATATTTTTATTTTTAAGGTGAGCATTCAGAAGTCTTCCCATCAAAAATGTATGTAAAAACTACACAGTACACACTGCATTTAACTACCTATATCCCAAATAGCATTTTGAGACCGAACGTTTTTTCCCCTCCATTTAATGATAAATTTCTTAGTTATCATTTGTCTCACCTTGGCAGCCTAACCTAGCAGTCTTCGCACATAAGAACTTCGGATTCCGGCAGGGTTGAAAGTTTATCCATTGTGAAATCGTGGAAATCTAAAAGACCCCAGATCAGTAACAATAGTCAGTTAAACACACCCTATAGCGTGCATGTGAGCAAAATCAAAATCCCCACACGAACTATAACCAAACCAAACAGGTAGTAGATTTGAGCTGGTTCTAACACAAAATAAAATACCCAAGGTATAAATGAAACTCCACTACTGCAATACCGTTTTCCATTAGAATAGGTGGCGAACAAATTACCAAAATCATCTGCTGAACAAATTACCAAAAGCGTGTAATGAACTACATTACTACTCAAAATGCGAACGTAGCATCACTAGCATCCCAAAAAACTCATCACATAAGAACTTCGGATTTCAATTCCGGCAGGGTTTAAAGTTTATCCATTGTGAAATCGTGGAAATCTAAAAGACCCCAGATCAGTAACAATAGTAAACACACCCTATATAGCGTGCATGTGAGCAAAATCAAAATCCACACACGGGATACAAAAGCACCAAAGAGGTTGCTAAGCGCTCCGATGTTATTTCAGCCGCTTGAGCGATTTTGAAAAAAAGAAGGAAAAAAAATCGGTACCAGCATATCACAACAAGGAGAGAGAGAGAGTTTTAATTGGTACACGCCATGATTAGGCAAAATAAAACTCAGTTTGGAACATAAGAAGAAAAACGGTTTAGTGATTCTACAGATTCTTCCTTCTTTTTTACTTTTTCAACTTTGCAGCTAATTTCATCGACCTGAGAGACTTGGGGTTTCTTTTGAGGAGTTTGCGGTGCTCTTTTGTTGCTCATTAAAAATAATTACACGGCCTTTGTATGAAGGGAAGGGGAACATGGATAGAGAGGAGCATTTCATTGTGTTCTGATTAAGTTGTTAAGTATTTGTAATGTTGGTGTCTAATTGGGATTCGGTTATTTAGACACAATTGGATTCGGTGAGTTCTGTTCTACTTATGTATGAAGGGAAGGGGAACATGGATAGAGAGGGGCATTTCATTGTGTTCTGATTAAGTTGTTAAGTATTTGTAATGTTGGTGTCTAATAGGGATTCGGTTATTTAGACACAATTGGATTCGGTGAGTTCTGTTCTACTTAAATCACTTGAACCACTTGATTTTTGTGTGCATCATTGCTTCTGATTCAAATAATTGCTCTATTTTGAAATCACCTTTTTTTCAAATTTCCAACCATTTCTAATTCATCTAAAATAGGTACAAGTTTTCAGGTGACAAGATCGATTAATTTAGAAATTTCAAACTATAGGAAGGACTTACTCGTGATATCTTGAAGCTGCTCATCATCGGTATCCGTGAAGAACCACGTCTGAAACAAAACAAACATAACGACAAATATAAGACAAAATGAACTTTTATCAGTAATGGCCGGGACCAAAATTGAAGCTCATAAGTAGCATAAAAAGATTCCCCTACCGTGAATCGAACCCAGGTCCTCTGAGCTACACATGACTATAACCAAACCAAACAGGTAGTAGATTTGAGCTGGTTCTAACACAAAATAAAATACCCAAGGTATAAATGAAACTCCACTACTGTTCGTAATACCGTTTTCCATTAGAATAGGTGGCGAGGCAAATCATCTGCTGAACAAATTACCAAAAGCGTGTAATGAACAACATTACTACTCAAAATGCGAACGTAACATCACTAGCATCCCAAAAAACTCTATTATTTTTTATTTTTTCCCCATTTAACTTTATTTTATCCATTTTCATTCCTATCATATGTTGAGCATTATTTATTACCGCGATGTTGATGTTGTGAACAGGCATTATTTCAAAAATAGTTAGTTCATAAGGAGGACTCTGCACGGGTTAACAGGTGGTCTGCGAATATTGACTATTCAGTCTCCAAGCTCTATTTCCATTAGATTGTCATAAATACGAAAACAATGGCCCTACATAAATATTCCCTACACAATACTTTTACAACTTTCTTCTATTTTTATATGGACCCATACGGACGAGTACTCGGGAACATCTACATAAAAAGCATATCACTAAAGCACTCATGAACATAAAATAGACTAGAAAGACGCAAAAACCATTATTACTCCATACTAAAATACACACGGACTCAAAAAAGAACATTAAACTGACGCATATAACAACCGAATGCTCAACATAATACTCGTACGTATTTTGGACAAGCGGGTAATTGACTTTGGGCTCAGATATATTACTGTCAAAAAGTCCAAGTTTCCTATAAATTGTATTCGAAAACCCTTCTTCTTCTCTCGTTGGGTTCCACATAGGTTACAAGTTCTGGGTCCTATGCCTATAGATTACTACGTTACCTATTTATGGGCTGTTTGGTCATTCTACATGGAGGACACCTTCATTATGATGGATGGGGAGCGAGATTCATTGTTTTTCAACATTAGAAGAACATTGTATATGAAGGAATAGTGTTATGGTTCTGGATAACATAAATATGATGGACATGTAAACCCGATTATGATGGATGGGGAGCGAGATTCATTGTTTTTCAACATTAGAAGAACATTGTATATGAAGGAATAGTGTTATGGTTCTGGATAACGTAAATATGATGGACATATAAACCCATTAGTATGATAGTAAAATTGATTGGTTTTAATTTTGATGGATGATTACTTTAGCCATGAGCCTACGGTTTCGGGGTTTCTTAAAAAGTAAAAAGGCTGAAGATAGTTTAGAGAACTGATTCAGAAAAAGACCCCTACGGTTTTAATTTTGATGGATGATTACTTTAGCCATGAGCCTACGGTTTCGGGGTTTCTTAAAAAGTAAAAAGGCTGAAGATAGTTTAGAAAACTGATTCAGACAAAATATGTTCATCAAAATCGAACCAACCGTTTGGAAGTTCTGGTGAAACAAACAGACAGACATACAGAGACACATTAAAAGAAAATGTATGGAATTAGGAACTCACAACTCACGGTGTGAATTGTATCTTGATCGAACAACATGCTATGTATCTAGTTTTCAACCTATGCACATGTATTAGAGTTGAAGTACATAAAGGTAGATAGAAACTAGAGGTGTGAATTGTATCTTGATCGAACAACATGCTATGTATCTAGTTTTCAACCTATGCATATGTATTAGAGTTGAAGTACATAAAGGTATGTATTAGAGTTGAAGTACATAAAGGGTGGAATAATTGTAACTTGTACAAACCCTAGGTGTGAATTGTATCTTGATCGAATAACATGCTATGTATCTAGTTTTCAACCTATGCATAGCATACATATGTATTAGAGTTGAAGTACATAAAGGTAGATAGAAACTAGATAGCATGGATCTCACACGTTGTTCCCGTAATTTGCTGATCCAGCATGGAATATTCCTTGCTGACTGAACATGAACACTAATATTATGCTGACTATTAATATATACATTTTTTTTCTAATTTGGAAACAATTTGCTTATCTATTCGTTTTGCAAATATTTTCTGGAGAATTGCAAAAAATGTGCTTTTGCTTAGTGCAGGAGGGAAAAATGCCCGACACAAAATTTCCAAATTGCAAAATGTTAAAATATTCTCACCAATCGGATCGTGAGTTTGATTCTCACAAAATCTGTTTTTCTTCTTCTTCTTCTTCTTCTTCTTCTTCTTCTTCTTCTTCTTCTTCTCTCCAAGCGCCCAGTAGAAAGAAGTTAGTAACACTGAAGTTCAGTGAAGGATTCTACACAATAAAAAAAAAGGTAACAGCTAAGAACCATACTTGAACCTCAAAGTTTTTATTCGATCCATTGAAAATGGCTTTATTTAGATGTGACTGTCAGCTTGGGATCATCGGGAGTGCCATGATAGCATTTGATATCCCAAATCAGACGATTCGGGTGATGAAAGGCATATCTACACAATAGTGTCAGAGGTAACAGATAAGAACCATACTTGAACCTCAAAGTTTTTATTCGATCCATTGAAAATGGCTTTATTTAGATTTGACTGTCAGCTTGGGATCATCGGGAGTGCCATGATAGCATTTGATATCCCAAATCAGACGATATTACAAATGTTCTTCCCCATCCTCAAGATCAAGATGGTTTCTGTATTCGTAGTCTCGTAAATAATAATGCCTTTAGCAAATTCCATAACATTCACTTAATTTTTGGTGAGATTTGGCGGTGAAAATTTTTCGTTGACTTTATTTGCGCGGGAAATGCATTGGTAAAGCATCTCTTGGGTTTACAACACTTCGCAGGTCTTCAGGAATAGAGTCGTCGTGCTATTATGAAGGGAACATGTTTGATTTCGGGTCTCGTCAGGAAATAGACCCTTATCTTTAGTTTTTGCTTTGTTTATCTTGCCCCCAGCTCTTTATCAAGGGGCGAATTTTTGGAGGAAGGTTTGTATTTAGGTGGTCGTTGTTATTGGGTCTGCAAACATCAAATTTCTCAACATGGAAGGGTGATTAGAAATTCCCGATCAGGGTAAATATCTAGAAATTTGCAGTTTAAAGAAAATTCCAAAATCCAAAGGTGACTTCGACACGGAAAATTTCTTGAAGAGGGAACTGTAATAACGGAAATGAACCATCAATTTGAATCTTAATTCCAGATCTACAACAATAGATCAGACATTTTAGTTTTAGTCCCATCCCGTCATCAGCAGTATATAGATCATTCTAATGAGAGGAAATTGTAAATAAATATTGATTAGGCTCTTGGGTTCATTTTGATTCGAGAGATAAGGATCTTCTAAAACTAAATCTGAAACACCTTGTGTTAATATTAATGAGAGGTTTTATATTGAACTTGGTAACGAACTATTTTATCTTGATTAATACAGGGTGGTTCATTTTCTCAATAGAGAAGACAAGGGATATGTTGTTTTAGAGACCAGCTGCTAGACCCTCAGGTCGGGGATAATTAAATTAACACGGTATTGAGCGTCATACAGGATATAAATATCAGGTATCTTGGATATAATTCAATTCAGAAAGTTCAAAGAAGTTCAGATATCACTAACCAAGGGAGAAGCTCTATGAAATAAACCTACAATCGAACTAAAAGTGTTCTAGTTAATATACACAGCTTGATTGAAAATTGGACTCGATCCCATTTTGTATCACAATTAATGCACCCACATTTCACAGCTCCTAGGTCATACTAGTGACCCCTACGAATCCTTTGCTACATGATGCTCTTTTGCTATATTTCCTCTCTGTATGGTAGGATCAATCTGTTGAACAGCAAGATATTATCAAGCATATTAATCAGTCTACTCATACTCATGGATCTTAGACTAACTTGGGATATGTACACTGGAATAGATTTACCTACAATGATGAACAAGGTCAATTTGCGGCGGCCAAATAACGAAGCAACCGCACTATATTGAAACCTCACTGCATTATCAACAAGATGATATTCTGATCATAGAAACCAAAAAACAAGAAGCAATAATGACCCCAGAGAATATCAAGAAGAAGATACTGATGATGAGGTTGATAAAATCAACACTAGAAGACGTGTTGTGGTCAAAAACAGATAGGTACTTGGTAGGTATGAAATATTGTTCATTATTAGAAATACCCGATTTACTCGTACATATATAAGTAGTAAAATCAACACTAGAAGACGTGTTGTGGTCAAAAACAGATAGGTACTTGGTAGGTATGAAATATTGTTCATTATTAGAAATACCCGAGTTACTCGTATATGAGTAGTACCTCGAGAAAAGGCAGAAACTATATTGGAAAATCTAGAAAATCGGTAAGAATATCAAGAAGAAGATACTGATGATGAGGTTGATAAAATCAACACTAGAAGACGTGTTGTGGTCAAAAACCAAAAACAGATAGGTAGGTACTTGGTAGGTATGAAATATTGTTCATTATTAGAAATACCCGATTTACTCGTAGGTACATATATAAGTAATACCTCGAGAAAAGGCAGAAACTAGGTATATTGGAAAATCTAGAAAATCAGTACTACACAATAGTGTCAGAGTATCATGAAATGTAGATCTTGAAGAATTTTTGGGTCCCAGAATTAAAATAATGAATAAAAATCAATACTAGTTTATTTATAAATCGATGATTTTTTTTTGAAAAAACATCTAAAATAAACTAAAACCGAATGTGAGAAAGATTGGGTTGAGATGTGATAGGAGCATTCCGAGATCATGTTGACATAGTTGATGGTCTGTGGCTCCTTATGCAAGAAGATATGTGAATCCCAATGAAAAATGAGGAAGGATTCAGCATTGATCCATGCTGAATCCACTGACCTCAAGGTAACAATGTTTGTTATAGAAAAAATTGACAAAAAAATCAGCAAAAATACCCCTCTTCCCAAACTTCTTCCAAAAAAGCGACAAGAACACACATATTTGCCGTGAAATTAATCAAATAGAAATTTCAACGATTAACACCCTCAAACAATAATGCAGGATATTGTAAAATTAATAAACCAAACTAAAAGGAAAGATGAAGAAGGTGTCTATGTCTATAATTAAAAACCTATTCAAGTTCGGAAGATATTCACAAAATATCAAAATCATAATCAAGAAATTTCGAGGATGCTCCCCACACTGATGGTGTTATTGATTATATTGAAGAAGAGTATCTTGATTAAAACTGAAGAAACAAATAATGTTAATGAAGAGGATATAAAAGAAGTGATCCATCATATTGTGCTACCACATATCTCAGATAGGCGGCTTTAATGATCCGCCCATACATACCATCATATAGGTTCAAACCTACATGAACCACATAGTCTATGGTTCAGACAGAGGAATACCAGGGATGGATAAGACGCGATACTCAGAAAGAAGTGATCCATCATATTGTGCTACCACATATCTCAGATAGGCGGCTTTAATGATCCGCCCATACATACCATCATATAGGTTCAAGCCTACATGAACCACATAGTCTATGGTTCAGACAGAAGAATACCAGGGATGGATAAGACGCGATACTTGATAATATGATAATTCAATTGAAAAAGAATATAGTTTTGCATAAATACAAAAAACTCAAGTAGCAACACTATCGTATTTGGTTAAGGCAGACTCACATTTTGTTATGAACATCAAATTGGATTAGAATCGCAGTATCCTCTATTACTTATGATGAATCTGACGCCCAAGTAATAGCACTATGAGATGTTTCAGTATTACATTTCCGATACTCAGAAAACTCAAGTAGCAACACTATCGTATTTGGTTAAAGCAGACTCACATTTTGTTATGAACATCAAATGGGATTAGAATTGCAGTATCCTCTATTACTTATGATGAATCTGACGCCCAAGTAATAGCACTATGAGATGTTTCAGTATTACATTTTCACGATACTCAGAAAACTCAAGTAGCAACACTATCGTATTTGGTTAAAGCAGACTCACATTTTGTTATGAACATCAAATGGGATTAGAATCGCAGTATCCTCTATTACTTATGATTTATGATGAATCTGACGCCCAAGTAATAGCACTATGAGATGTTTCAGTACATATTACATTTTCGATTCAGTCTCTGTATTCAAGAAGAACCTTTGTCCCACCCTGGTGTTAGACAATGACTGTAATAGTATGGTAGCCACATGGGTTAGTATAGGAAGTACCGACAGAGTGTGCTAGTTCCAATAATTGAGCTAAGCGTGTGATGGGGCGGTACGCACCATGGCAGACCATATTATATTCCAATAGTTCGTCTGGGCCATTCCATCACTTCTTTATTTTGAGAAGATTCTGATTCATCTTGAAAGAAATCAAAGAATCCACGTTAGAGCGTATATGGTAAATCAATACCAAAGTTCCACTATACCATTTCCGATCACAGATGGCAGGATATGAAACCGACCCTATCAAATCATCACATTTGTGTGAGAACGTCTACTATAGAATGGACATTGAGCACATCCTAGCCTTAGTTATAGGAAACATGATTTTTAATTTGCCAAAAGTGTGGATTTTCCAACCATACCCATATCTATCGATCATCTTTCATTGAAACTACTGTTGTTGAAAGTTGGTATCAATGAGCTACTTGGTATTCTTCATGATGATCCTAATACTTATTTCTTGTTGAAAGTTGGTTTCAATGAGCTACTTGGTATTCTTCATGATGATCCTAATACTTATTTCCTAATGATTTTCATTCAGAAATCATCATAGAATCTGTATTTAGTCTTCGTTTGACCACAACATAATCATGTTTGATTTTCTGATCCAATTCCAAGCCCTTTCACTACTCGCTATTAGAGTCGGGCGCTAGATGGGGGAAGTTTAGTGAACGCCTGAGAGCCTTTCACTTCCAGATAATAAGACAGACGTACCTACATATTGTCTATATTTTGCAGACCTGTGATTAAGATACATATGAGTCAAAAGCTTTCCGGAGTAGGAATCGTACTGTGTTCTGAAGTCTGAATATAAGCTAAGCCCCATCATCATAAACACGATGATAGTCTAGGACTGAAAAGTGTTCTTTGAGTTTAGCATGTGGTAGACTATAAGGTCACATTGCATAGCAACATCCTACGGCTACAAGACAGCAGAGTCTACAATTAAAAAATTCACCTACAGCTCATGTGATTAAGATACGAGTATTCAGGTAAAGCATGCCACACACATACATTACACCTGGGGGTTCGGGTTGATTATTTCCAAAGTCTTGAAGATAGGGCACCGCTACTTACCTGTAACACAAGAAATAATAAACAATTAGAACAAAATAAGAGACACAAACATATAGACGTTAATAAGGTAGCGTAGCTTTTGTTACAGCTCATTCATTCCATTTGACGAAAAGTCATAACATACATCTCAATCAATAATGAATTCTACATAGAGTTCTAGAGACATCATTGCAGTCATGAACAGAGCAATCTGTATCGTTGAGAACTCGGAATCGGAATCCAACAGCCGAGAGCTACCAACATGTGGCGAGAACACAACAGCAAGGCTTGCATTGCATGACTCTCATGACCAGATGGTACACACCCAGGTATCCTCCAAATATCTCTCTTCATCTTCAATAATACCCTCGACCAACAGCCTCAAGACTTAAACGGCAATAACCATGTACTGAAGTTTACCTCACTTGAACTGTTCGACTCGGAATCTCGAGTTAAGTCTGAATAGGATCAATCAGCATATTGCATAAATATTTAAATAGGATTTTTCCTAGCCATTCAAGTTTGAGAATGACACCAAGATTATTAACTTTTAGCAAAATGAAACCTAAATACTGATAAGACTGACTATGTGTAGAGGTGATCCGGTCCTCAGATATCTATTTGAAGAATTCGACTCTGATCTCCTGATTTAAAATTCTTGGAAATTGCATTCAATAGTTTAGTAGATCTACATATTCTATTTATTTATACTTGTACATACGAGAATCATCGGATTGAAGCTTCGGAATAGAGACTGATACAAATTGGTGCATATAGGAATAAGTGCACACCTATGCAGATTACGTGGAAATTGATACCTTGACGGATGCATGCTACATGCAGGTATAATAGATTCTCAAGACATATTATAACCAAAGCAGTAGTTCGGATGTAGAGGTGCCTCTGGGGTTGGATTTTCGTAATAGGAAAATATATGAGAATAATAATACCTACTCGTATATCTGGCCAAGGGGTACATTCAAGGTATACAAAAAAAGCTAAAGTTTGATAAAACATTATGATAGTTAAGTCTCGAAGTCTTTTCTTAGCATTATTTAATCCTTTTTGAGATTTTTGATAAATCTGCATCACGAGGCACACGAATAATTCAATATAATTATCTGTTAAACAATACAGTTTGAATTGAAACTGCCTCCAATCACCGGTCCATGTCATTCAGATTCTGATGTCGAAGTATTGCCAGTTTACCCGAGTATTCTCGTACCAACAGCCTTGAACGTAAATACACCTCAGACACAATAAATAATCAATATGATTATTGCAAAAAAATGTTGACAGTATTTTGTAAATCATTGTTCACCCCATCCAAATTATTCAGAACAGTAATTGATGTTGGTGGATCATTCACATGATTTTCGGTAGCAAAACAACCACCTGCTAAAGTTTCCAAGCAAATGACAAATTAAAGGAATTTTGTACCGAAAATTTAAACCGGAATTTTCCACCGAAAATTTAAACCATGATACGAGATACGATACAAATTGGTGCATATAGGAATAAGTGCACACCTATGCAGATTACGTGGAAATTGATACCTTGACGGATGCATGCTACATGCAGGTCTATTAGATTCTCAAGACCATATTATAACCAAAGCAGTAGTTCTGATATAGAGGTGCCTCTGGGATTGGATTTTCGTAATAGGAAAATATATGAGAATAATAATACTCGTATATCTGGCCAAGGGGTACATTCAAGGTTTACAAAAAAAGCTAAAGTTTGATAAAACATTATGATAGTTAGGTCTAGGAGTGTATTTTCTTAGCATTATTTGATACTTTTTGAGATTTTTGATAAATCTGCATCACGAGGCACACGAATAATTCAATATAATTATCTGTTAAACAATACAGTTTGAATTGAAACTGCCTCCAATCACCGGTCCATGTCATTCAGATTCTGATGTCGAAGTATTGCCAGTTTACCCGAGTATTCTCGTCTAGAAACTGATGGCATCTTAGCAATCTCGAGCAAGAATCAAAAGGTTATCATGGCTCATCTAATGAAAGTATTGAGTTTGATATGCAGTACGTTTAGTGATAGGCAGTGCAGTAAATAATGATTACACCCCAGTAGAACCCGGCAGTAAATACAGTGCAAGTATTTAGTTACATTTGCCCCTAAATACAGTGCAAGTATTTAGTTACATTTGCACCTAAATACAGTGCAAGTATTTAGTTACTTTTGCACCTACATATCTCTTGTCATCAATGCTACGTTATGTCTGCAGTACAACGTTACACACTGGATGTAACAAGCTGGGCCCGTCCCTCCGGGAATTTTTTAGCCCGTAGTTTATTCGATCGTGATTAAAGAAAATCAGTACCTATGTACCTACCTAATTTGTTTAATATTCAGTTAATTATTATTCTTGATTTGATTTTTCGATTTTACTTTCATGTAATGATTTAAAATCAAGACTAGAGCCCGTTCTCCGCCATGATACGAGTGGCTGGACCTCTGAAGAGTTTTTTATGGGAACTTTTTTTGTCGTGACAATGAGACATTTGTTGCCAAATTACAATTCATGTGGATATGAAACATATGAACAGATTCGGTAGGAGGAAAATGAACCTCTCAGATAGCAATATAAAACGAATATTTGGAGAATTCCGGCAATTTTGCTGGCACGCGTTCCAGTTTTGCACACTATTTTTGAAATCTTTTCCATTGTTCTCGTAAACATTTAGGTAGTCAATCAATGATTATATCCAGTTTAAGTTTACAGAAAGGACAATTTTTGGGTCATACTTTTCTGGTCTTACTTAGAAAAAGTAAACATATAGGTAGTCAATCAATGATTATATCCAGTTTAAGTTTACAGAAAGGACAATTTTTGGGTCATACTTTTCTGGTCTTACTTGAAAAAAAAAAGGAAATATTTCTTCGTGTGGTTTTGATTCTTCATAGCATCATACTGTTCTATGTGCCATTGTCCATGATGTCTAGAAGATAAAGTAAAATAAATGGTTATGGCATCAGTTGTAAAGTTTGCACTTTGCACACTCTACTCGTATAACTGATCAACTGTTTCCATATTATTCATAGCACGCACGCGCAAAAACTCAGTGAAAGAACTTTTTTTTTATTATTTGGTATAGAGGTATGTGAAATTTTATGAGTGAATATGAGAAAGAAGAACGTTGGTATCAGCACATTGCTCAGACGTAGGTATTAACCTAAGCTGATAGGCTCAGAGTTGAACAACAATCATTATAACACGAACCTGTAATGCTCGGACCTATAGATATTTATTTATTCAATTTTAATTTTAATTAATTTCCACGTTACCGAAATTCTGTGTCCAAATACAATCTCCCAACTTCCTCAATAGCTTCAATATTCACCTATTAACGAACTTACTAAGAAGTCCCAAAGAATTCATCCAATGTTGACAAAGATTAGAGAATTCACCCTACGTTAATAAAGTCAGTACGGCACACCATAAGCTTGTATCCAAGCTTCTTGGGAACAAACTAGCCACGAGTAATCCATGAGAAATGAGATTGTCACAATGAAACTTGATTGGGTTGTCAATGAAAATAAAACTAGCAGGTAGCAATAGTCGATATTCTGCTCAATTGTAAATAGAGTCTTACTTAAAAAAAAAGGAAATATTTCTTCGTGTGGTTTTGATTCTTCATAGCATCATACTGTTCTATGTGCCATTGTCCATGATATCTAGAAGATAAAGTAAAATAAATGGTTATGGCATCAGTTGTAAAGTTTGCACACTCTACTCGTATAACTGGTCAACTGTTTCCATATTATTCATAGCACGCACGCGCAAAAACTCTGTGAAAGAACTTATGTGCCATTGTCCATGATGTCTAGAAGATAAAGTAAAATAAATGGTTATGGCATCAATTGTAAAGTTTGCACACTCTACTCGTATAACTGATCAACTGTTTCCATATTATTCATAGCACGCACGCGCAAAAACTCTGTGAAAGAACTTTTTTTATTATTTGGTATAGAGGTACCTATGTGAAATTTTATGAGTGAATATGAGAAAGAAGAACGTTGGTATCAGCACATTGCTCAGACGTATTAACCTAAGCTGATAGGCTCAGAGTTGAACAACAATCATTATAACACGAACCTGTAATATCCGGACCTACACATATTTATTTATTCAATTTTAATTTTAATTAATTTCCACATTACCGAAATTCTGTGTCCAAATACAATCTCCCAACTTTCTCAATAGCTTCAATATTCACCTATTAACGAACTTACTAAGAAGTCCCAAAGAATTCACCCGATGTTGACAAAGATTACAGAATTCACCCTACGTTAATAAAGTCAGTACGGCACACTATTAGCAGAATTGTATCCAAGCTTCTAGGGAAGTATTGTGTTGATATTAATGAGAAGTTTTATATTGAACTTGGTAACGAACTATTTTATCTTGATTAATACAGGGTGGTTCATTTTCTCAATTGAGAAGACAAGGGATATGTTGTTTTAGAGACCAGCTGCTAGACCCTCAGGTCGGGGATAATTAACACGGCATTGAGCACAGGATATAAATATCAGGTATCTTGGACATAATTCAATTCAGTAAGTTCAAAGAAGTTCAGATATCACTAACCAAGGGAGAAGCTCTATGAAATAAACCTACAATCAAACTATAAAAGTGTTCTAGTTAATATACACAGCTTGATTGAAAATTGGACTCGATCCCATTTTGTATCACAATTAATGCACCCACATTTCACAGCTCCTAGGTCATACTAGTGACCATATTCTGATCCATCCTGTAAGAAGATATACTATCTTATGCCTACAAGAGATTGTCACTGGATTACCATATGGTGTTTCTGATCCATCCTGTAAGAAGATATACTATCTTATGCCTACAAGAGATTGTCACTGGATTACCATATGGTGTATTAACAATATACAGGGGTGGAACTTGGGGATAAGGACGTTAACGAAAGAGAGGTAAAGTCACGAGAAGATTGTTTGTTTTCGAGGTTTTAAAAGGTCTTCATATGGTGTATTAACAATATACAGTTATACAGGGGTGGAACTTGGAGGACGTTAACGAAAGAGAGGTAAAGTCACGAGAAGATTGTTCGTTTTCGAGGTTTTAAAAGGTCTTGACAAAAATTTCCTCACGACAATACCGACAAACTACTCGGCTACACAAATTGACCTCATCTAGCATGATTGGGGTCGAAACAAAGCAGCACCACATGAAAGATCGTTGGATGGACGACAACCATCCAAATGTATACCAGGCACAATGTTTTTTAACTTCGCTGACAGAACGAGAGTCGGTGTAGCCAACGGGTTAGGGATACTGCAGCCTGCAGCTGATAAGAGAAAAATTGAGGGAAGACAATGGAAAATATCAACATACTACAAGTTGTAGTCGATGAATAGTTGTTAGGTGTTGGAACCCCCCTGAGTTCCTCATCTCTATGGTCCGCCCCTGATACCCGGTGTTAAGAGCGTTGACAGGTTCTCTATAAAATCTATGGGTGACCTTGATCTCATCGAACATTATAAAGTGTTGTTGTTTTAAAACTGAGAGACAGAATCTTGGGAAAGATTCTCACACAAGCTGATGTGACCAACATACTGATTAGAAAAACATATCAAAAGCGTCATATTCTACTGACTTAGCCCAGTCGAGTTCCGACGGGACAAGACAATGACTCGATCTCGGTAACTTTGTGAAAGTTGATGGATAGGAGGCTCAAGTTTCAGCTGAATGTGCTGAAGAATAATTTTGATTAAAAAAATATACTATTGGTATACTGAAAGTCAATTTGAAACGAGGATTCTCTTTCAATTTTTAGTAATCTATTATTTTTTATTTTTTCTCAAGTTTCAGCTGAATGTGCTGAAGAATAATTTTGATTAAAATGGTATACTATTGGTATACTGAAAGTCAATTTGAAACGAGGATTCTCTTTCAATTTTTAGTAATCTATTATTTTCTGTAAATAGATACCACATACAGGGTGCGAAAAAAATCACTCAGAAAAAGATCTTCTACGGGGACCCTGAATGGCTGTCTGAGCTACTACCTCTACCTCTTCTTCCCTCGATTTTCAGTAAGAAATAGGGCCTCGGGGGTCAAAAAGTTCACTTTTCAGAACAATCACTCAACTAGATGAGTTTTTAGTTTTTGACACATCCTGTATGCTTGTAAATAGATACCACATACAGGGTGCGAAAAAAATCACTCAGAAAAAGATCTTCTACGGGGACCCTGAATGGCTGTCTGAGCTACTATACCTCTACCTCTTCTTCCCTCGATTTTCAGTAAGAAATAGGGCCTCGGGGGTCAAAAAGTTCACTTTTCAGAACATTCACTCAACTAGATGAGTTTGTAGTTTTTGACACATCCTGTATGCACATAGTGCAAGCAATATTGATAGCGAATTTCCAGGAGAGACAGAATCTTGGGAAAGATTCTCACACAAGCTGATGTGACCAACATACTGATTAGAAAAACATATCAAAAGCGTCATATTCTATTGACTTAGCCCAGTTGTGTTCCGACGGGACAAGACAATGAGCAATGACTCGATCTCGGTAACTTTGTGAAAGTTGATGGATAGGAGGCTCAAGTTTCAGCTGAATGTGCTGAAGAATAATTTTGATTAAAATGGTATACTATTGGTATACTGAAAGTCAATTTGAAATGAGGAATCTCTTACAATTTTTAGTAATCTATTATTTTCTATTTTTTCCCCATCAAACTTTATTTCAAGTCTACCATACTACTCAGCTGGAATCAATGTCGATTCCAGGTAAATCCTTGCTGAACTTGAGTGTATTTCTACTTGAGAATGTGCTGAACACAGAGTAAATTGATGAGTATTGACTAGGTGATTACATTGTACATCATTCGTTACACGTCGATTCCAGATTCCAGGTAAATCCTTGCTGAACTTGAGTGTATTTCTACTTGAGAATGTGCTGAACACAGAGTAAATTGATGAGTACTGACTAGGTGATTACATTGTACATCATTCGTTACACGTATAGCACAAGTTTTCATATTTATTTACTAACTAATACGCACGTGAAGATGTAAGAATTTTGGACAACGTTGTGAAATTTTGAAGAAAGGTGTCAATAGAATATGACCGAGAAGTACAAGGAGAGTTCAGCCAAGTGACTACACCATACCTGATACGTAATGAGATAGTTCAGGAACAGCTTTTATTTCAACCCCAATAAACCTCCGCTCCGTCTTGAATTAGTTGTGACATGTGAGACGTGCGTGTAGGTACTGTAGGTATCAATCTAAACATGTTGCAGCTATGCATTTCCATCATGATTACCAGATAATTAATCAAAATCTCAAGATTTCCAAGCGTATATTCCGAGAGACTACCTATATCTCAGAACACGAAGGGTAATTATATCGCATTGAAAATCATACACAATCTCATCTAGATACGCGGTAAACACATACACATAATAAGTATAGGCCGCTATTCAATCTACTACACAAGCATCTATTACCGCCGACAGACGCACTCTAAGCTTGAGCATTGCATTCCTGCGGTATGTAGATATATGCAGGCGAGAGAGCTTATTATAAACAAAAACAACACTCTCGGTGTACCTAACATTATACATACTCATCAGGGTGATTGTTTTTGTAAGCTTAGAGAGAATACTAGAGAGAGAAGAGAAAAGGCAAGTCATAGCAAATAATAGTACAAAAGTCTTGTGAACTTTGTACGAGATTTAAATGATCTGATAGAAAAGGAAACTGATATATGTAGAATCAGCACCCATCTGAAAACACTATCACTCACTATTTTCATATTTTGATTGAGAGCTTATTATAAACAAAAACAACACTCTCGGTGTACCTAACATTATACATACTCATCAGGGTGATTGTTTTTGTAAGCTTAGAGAATACTAGAGAGAGAAGAGAAACGGCAAGTCATAGCAAATAATAGTACAAACATCTTGTGAACTTTGTACGAGATTTAAATGATCTGATAGAAAAGGAAACTGATATAGAATCAGCACCCATCTGAAAACACTATCACTCACTATTTTCGTATACTTATTGATGGAGAGCTTATTATAAACAAAAACAACACTCTCGGTGTACCTAACATTATACATACTCATCAGGGTGATTGTTTTTGTAAGCTTAGAGAGAATACTAGAGAGAGAAGAGAAAAGGCAAGTCATAGCAAATAATAGTACAAAAGTCTTGTGAACTTTGTACGAGATTTAAATGATCTGATAGAAAAGGAAGGAAACTGATATAGAATCAGCACCCATCGGAAAACACTATCACTCACTATTTTTATATTTTGATTATGAAACGGATCAATCAATGCATATTGCATAAATATTGAAAGGATTTTTCCTAGCCATTCAAGTTTGAGAATGACACCAATATTATTAACTTTTAGCAAAATGAAACCTAAATACTGATAAGACTGACTATGTGTAGAGGTGATCCGATCCGGTCCTCAGATATCTATCTGAAGAATTCAACTCTGATCTCCTGATTTAAAATTCTTGGAAATTGCATCACCAAGATTATTAACTTTTAGCAAAATGAAACCTAAATACTGATAAGACTGACTATGTGTAGAGGTGATCCGGTCCTCAGATATCTATCTGAAGAATTCGACTCTGATCTCCTGATTTAAAATTCTTGGAAATTGCATTCAATAGTAGATCTACATATTCTATTATTTATACTTGTACATACGAGAATCATCGGATTGAAGCTTCGGAATAGAGACTGATACAAATTGGTGCATATATATAGGAATAAGTGCACACCTATGCAGATTACGTGGAAATTGATACCTTGACGGATGCATGCTACATGCAGGTATATTAGATTCTCAAGACATATTTAACCAAAGCAGTAGTTCTGATGTAGAGGTGCCTCTGGGATTGGATTTTCGTAATAGGAAAATATATGAGAATAATACTCGTATATCTGGCCAAGGGGTACATTCAAGGTTTACAAAAAAGCTAAAGTTTGATAAAACATTATGATAGTTAGGTCTAGGAGTGTCTTTTCTTAGCATTATTTTATCCTTTTTGAGATTTTTGATAAATCTGCATCACGAGGCGCACGAATGATTCAATATAATTATCTGTTAAACAATACAGTTTGAATTGAAACTGCCTCCAATCACCGCTCCATGTCATTCAGATTCTGACTGTCGAAGTATTGCCAGTTCTGTTTACCCGAATATTCTCGCCTAGAAACTGATGGCATCTTAGCAATCTCGACCCTACACAATAGTGTCAGAGGTAACAGATAAGAACCATACTTGAACCTCAAAGTTTTTATTCGATCCATTGAAAATGGCTTTATTTAGATGTGACTGTCAGCTTGGAATCATCGGGATTGCCATGATAGCATTTGATATCCCAAATCAGACGATTCGGGTGATGAAAGGCATATTACAAATGTTCTTCCCCATCCTCAAGATCAAGATGGTTTCTGGATTCGTAGTCTCGTAAATAATAATGCCTTTAGCAAATTCCATAACATTCACTTAATTTTACGTGTATCTTGTAACTTTCTGATTGCTACTTATCTTTATCTCGGAACAATCTCTTAGCTCATTACTGGTGATTATGATTATTGATGGAGAAATGAGTGCTAATACAGTTAACGGAGAGTGGGTAAGTTACTACTTACCACGTAGTGGTGAGAATAAGAAATTCTATGAGTATGTTGAACATGCATTGGGAAAATAAATAGGTATTGATACTCTTGATTCTAAAGTCCAAGGAATGTATTAGGGAGCTCATAGAATTCACTGTGGACAACATACTCGTAACACATGCTTTGGTACATATTTGGTAGTTTATAATTAGCTCAGACATATTATTCACTGTATCACTGTTAGGTCAGACTTGACAGGTATAACACAAACAGCCTTGAACGTAAATACACCTCAGACATAATAAATAATCAATATGATTATTGCAAAAAAATGTTGACAGTATTTTGTAAATCATTGTTCACCCCATGTAAATTATTCAGAACATTTTTGATAAATCTGCATCACGAGGCACACGAATAATTCAATATAATTATCTGTTAAACAATACAGTTTGAATTGAAACTGCCTCCAACTCCAATCACCGGTCCATGTCATTCAGATTCTGATGACTGTCGAAGTATTGCCAGTTTACCCGACCGAGTATTCTCGCCTAGAAACTGATGGCATCTTAGCAATCTCGACTCAGAATCGAAAGGTTATCATGGCTCATCTAATGAAAGTATTGAGTTTGATATGCAGTACGTTTAGTGATAGGCAGTGCAGTAAAGAATGATTAAACCCCTGTAGAACCCGGCAGTAAATACAGTGCAAGTATTTAGTTACATTTGCACCTATCTCTTGTCATCAATGCTACGTTATGTCTGCAGTACAACGTTACACACTGGATGTAACAAGCTGGGCCCGTCCCTCCGGGAATTTTTTAGCCCGTAGATTATTCGATCGTGATTAAAGAAAATCAGTACCTATGTACCTACCCCATCCAAATGTATACCAGGCACAATGTTTTTTAACTTCGCTGACAGAACGAGAGTCGGTGTAGCCAACGGGTTAGGGATACTGCAGCTGATAAGAGAAAAATTGAGGGAAGACAATGGAAAATATCAACATACTACAAGTTGTATTCGATGAATAGTTGTTAGGTGTTGGAGTTCCTCATCTCTATGGTCCGCCCCTGATACCCGGTGTTAAGAGCGTTGACAGGTTCTCTATAAAATCTATGGGTGACCTTGATCTCATCGAACATTATAAAAAGTGTTGTTCTTTTAAAACCCCCCAAAAACCAAGCCGTAATAAAATCAAAATTTATGTTACGTTTTATTCGACAGAGCGTTAGAGATGTCTTCTTGAGTTTTCCCACCATGAGAGAGAGAGAGAGAGAGAGAGAGAGAGAAGGCCGATCGGGCATCGGGCATATCATGAAATGTAGATCTTGAAGAATTTTTGGGTCCCAGAATTAAAATAATGAATAAAAATCAATACTAGTTTATTTATAAATCGATTAAAAAAAACATCTAAAATAAACTAAAACCGAATGTGAGAAAGATTGGGTTGAGATGTGATTGGAGCATTCCGAGATCATGTTGACATAGTTGATAGTCTGTGGCTCCTTATGCAAGAATTCGTAAAAAGATAAAAATCTGAAAGGAAGATATGTTTTACTCAAATCTTCACGAAGTTGGTCGAAAAAAAACGACTTCCGATTTTCTCCCCCCAAAACTGATTAGTGCATTGAGACAAGGAGATCACAGAGGCCCCAACTAAAAAATAAAAAAAAAATCGAAAATTTTCACATAGGCCGTTCTTCTTGGGAACGATTCTGAATCCCAATGAAAAATGAGGAAGGATTCAGCATTGATCCATGCTGAATCCACTGACCTCAAGGTAACAATGTTTGTTATAGAAAAATTTGACAAAAAAATCAGCAAAAATTCCCCTCTTCCCAAACTTCTTCCAAAAAAGCGACAAGAACACACATATTTGCCGTAAAATTAATCAAAATAGAAATTTCAATGATTAACACCCTCAAACAATAATGCAGGATATTGTAAAATTAATAAACCAAACTAACAGGAAAGATGAAGAAGGTCTATAATTAAAAACATAGAAACTTATTCAACTTCGGAAGATATTCACAAAATATCAAAATCATATTCAAGAAATTTCGAGGATGCTCCCCACACTGATGGTGTTATTGATTATATTGAAGAAGAGTATCTTGATTAAAACTGAAGAAACAAATAATGTTAATGAAGAGGATATAAAAGAAGTGATCCATCATATTGTGCTACCACATATCTCAGATAGGCGGCTTTAATGATCCGCCCATACATACCATCATATAGGTTCAAACCTACATGAACCACATAGTCTATGGTTCAGACAGAGGAATACCAGGGATGGATAAGACGCGATACTCAGAAAACTCAAGTAGCAACACTATCGTATTTGGTTAAAGCAGACTCACATTTTGTTATGAACATCAAATGGGATTAGAATCGCAGTATCCTCTATTACTTATGATTTATGATGAATCTGACGCCCAAGTAATAGCACTATGAGATGTTTCAGTATTACATTTTCAATTCAGTCTCTGTATTCAAGAAGAACCTTTGTCCCACCCTGGTGTTAGACAATGACTGTAATAGTATGGTAGCCACATGGGTTAGTATAGGAAGTACCGACAGAGTCTGCTAGTTCAAATAATTGAGCTAAGCGTGTGATCGGGCGGTACGCAGCATGGCAGACCATATTATATTCCAATAGTTCGTCTGGGCCATTCCATCACTTCTTTATTTTGAGAAGATTCTGATTCATCTTGAAATAAATCAAAGAATCCACGTTAGAGCGTATATGGTATATGTAAAATAAATACAAGGCAAAGTGTACTGCTCCTATGAGTATGTCGAGAAAGCAGTCAAAAGCTTTCCGGAGTAGGAATCGTACTGTGTTCTGAAGTCTGAATATAAGCTAAGCCCCATCATCATAAACACGATGATAGTCGAGGACTGAAAAGTGTTCTTTGAGTTGAGCATGTGGTAGACTATAAGGTCACATCGCATAGCAACATCCTACGGCTACAAGACAGCAGAGTCTACAATTAAAAAATTCACCTACAGCTCATTCATTCCATTTGACGAAAAGTCATAACATACATCTCAATCAATAATGAATTCTACATAGAGTTCTAGAGACATCATTGCAGTCATGAACAGAGCAATCTGTATCGTTGAGAACTCGGAATCGGAATCCAACAGCCGAGAGCTACCAACATGTGGCGAGAACACAACAGCAAGGCTTGCATTGCATGACTCTCATGACCAGATGGTACACACCCAGGTATCCTCCAAATATCTCTCTTCATCTTCAATAATACCCTCGACCAACAGCCTCAAGACTTAAACGGCAATAACCATGTACTCAAGTTTACCTCACTTGAACTGTTCGACTCGGAATCTCGAGTTAAGTCTGAATAGGTATAAGTGTTTCACTTGCAGGCAATTCGTGACTTCCCTGCAGCCTGCACAAGAGATGGGATTTCTGGCTCTGGCTGAGGCTGCAACTAAACTATACCAGGCCCTATTATACCCATTAGACACTAGATTGAGAACTAATTGCAAGTCTGCAAGTGGGTACAGTTGTTATTGATCAAGCAGCTGCGATATCGGATGCGGTATAATCAACCTGTGTAGTCTGAAGGATCAGAGCTTGTATTGCCAATCAGGCTATCTTGAATCATGTGGGCTACTTATCTCTCTAACTTCAACATTCTACATAGATTATGTAGATAGACACTTCTCTATGTATAGGCATTTCTCATTGCTATGAATAGGTAGGGGCACTTCATGTTATGGATAGGTATTTCAATCGATCTGCTGAATGCTTGTAACTTTCTGATTGCTACTTATCTTTATCTCGGAACAATCTCTTAGCTCATTACTGGTGATTATGATTATTGATGGAGAAATGAGCGCTAATACAGTTAACGGAGAGTGGGTAAGTTACTACTTACCACGTAGTGGTGGGAATAAATTCTATGAGTATGTTAAACATGCATTGGGAAAATAAATAGGTCTTGATACTCTTGATTCTAAAGTCCAAGGAATGTATTAGGAAGCTCATAGAATTCACTGTCGATAACAATAACATACTCGTAACACATGCTTTGGGACATATTTGGTAGTTTATAATTAGCTCAGACATATTATTCACTGTTAGGTCAGACTTGACAGGTATAACACCTGATTATGATTATTGATGGAGAAATGAGCGCTAATACAGTTAACGGAGAGTGGGTAAGTTACTACTTACCACGTAGTGGTGGGAATAAGAAATTCTATGAGTATGTTAAACATGCATTGGGAAAATAAATAGGTCTTGATATTGATACTCTTGATTCTAAAGTCCAAGGAATGTATTAGGGAGCTCATAGAATTCACTGTCGATAACAATAACATACTCGTAACACATGCTTTGGTACATATTTGGTACCTAGTTTATAATTAGCTCAGACATATTATTCACTGTTAGGTCAGACTTGACAGGTATAACACAAACAGCCTTGAACGTAAATACACCTCAGACACAATAAATAATCAATATGATTATTGCAAAAAAATGTTGACAGTATTTTGTAAATTATTGTTCACCCCATGTAAATTATTCAGAACAGTAATTGATGTTGGTGGATCATTCACATGATTTTCGGTAGCGAAACAACCTGCTAAAGTTTCCAAGCAAATGACAAATTAAAGGAATTTTGTACCGAAAATTCAAACCATGATACCAGTGGCTGGACCTCTGAAGAGTTTTTTATGGGAACTTTTTTTGTCGTGACAATGAGACATTTGTTGCCAAATTACAATTCATGTGGATATGAAACATATGAACAGATTCGGTAGGAGGAAAATGAACCTCTCAGATAGCAATATAAAACGAATATTTGGAGAATTCCGGCAATTTTGCTGGCACGCGTTCCGGTTTTGCACACTATTTTTGAAATCTTTTCCATTGTTCTCGTAAACATTTAGGTAGTCAATCAATGATTATATCCAGTTTAAGTTTACAGAAAGGACAATTTTTGGGTCATACTTTTCTGGTCTTACTTAAAAAAAAAGGAAATATTTCTTCGTGTGGTTTTGATTCTTCATAGCATCATACTGTTCTATGTGCCATTGTCCATGATATCTAGAAGATAAAGTAAAATAAATGGTTATGGCATCAGTTGTAAAGTTTGCACTTTGCACACTCTACTCGTATAACTGATCAACTGTTTCCATATTATTCATAGCACGCACGCGCAAAAACTCTGTGAAAGAACTTTTTTTTTTATTATTTGGTATAGAGGTATGTGAAATTTTATGAGTGAATATGAGAAAGAAGAACGTTGGTATCAGCACATTGCTCAGACGTATTAACCTAAGCTGATAGGCTCAGAGTTGAACAACAATCATTATAACACGAACCTGACGTAAATATGATGGACATGTAAACCCATTAGTATGATAGTAAAATTGATTGGTTTTAATTTTGATGGATGATTACTTTAGCCATGAGCCTACGGTTTCGGGGTTTCTTAAAAAGTAAAAAGGCTGAAGATAGTTTAGAGAACTGATTCAGAAAAAGACCCCTACGGACCAATTTCATCAAAATCGAACCAACCGTTTGGAAGTTCTGGTGAAACAAACAGACAGACATACAGAGACACATTAAAAGAAAATGTATGGAATTAGAAACTCACAACTCACTACTTTATTCAGTTATGTCCTCCAGAAGCCAGAGATCAGCCACCAAACAAAGGACATTAAAAGATACCTACTGTCAAGATTGTCAATCCTGCATGAGTGAACTAGAAAAATGAGGAGTAAACACTTCAAAACTGTCACCCATATAATGAAACAATGTCCACTTGACAAATCATGTCTCCAATGTGAACTCCTCGAGACAAAATATGTTTAGCTAAAACTACCTCTAGAAATCATCCACATCTTATTTCTTGAAGACAGAATAAGAAGCGTTGTTTGTTTATTAAAAACCTCCTGGATTAGACTTAATTAAAACCTCCTAAACCCAAAGCAAGGCGTCGACCTGACCTGCGAGGAAGAAGATTATGAGTGCTTGACCTCCCACTTGTATCTTGATTACATTCCGGGAGCCATCAAGCATTCAACCAGATTAAGAAGAGAGTCTCTGGATTTATAATGAAGGATTAGAATCAATCTGTGTTTGAACTACGGGGGCTAGGAGGTTACAAGACTTAGAATCTACACTCCAGGACAGATATAATGGATTTTCACCTGTTCTAATTCAAAACTGTCACCCATATAATGAAACAATGTCCACTTGACAAATCATGTCTCCAATGTGAACTCCTCGAGACAAAATATGTTTAGCCAAAACTACCTATAGAAATCATCCACATCTTATTTCTTGAAGACAGAATAAGAAGCGCTTTGAAGAAAGGTGTCAATAGAATATGGCCGAGAAGTACAAGGAGAGTTCAGCCAAGTGACTACACCATACCTGATACGTAATGAGATCAACCCCCAATAAACCTCCGCTCCGTCTTTAATTAGTTGTTGTTTGTTTATTAAAAACCTCCTGGATTAGACTTAATTAAAACCTCTTAAACCCAAAGCAAGGCGTCGACCTGACCTGCGAGGAAGAAGATTATGAGTGCTTGACCTCCCACTTGTATCTTGATTACATTCCGGGAGCCATCAAGCATTCAACCAGATTAAGAAGAGAGTCTCTGGATTTATAATGAAGGATTAGAATCAATCTGTGTTCCCACTTGTATCTTGATTACATTCCGGGAGCCATCAAGCATTCAACCAGATTAAGAAGAGAGTCTCTGGATTTATAATGAAGGATTACTTAGAATCAATCTGTGTTTGAACTACGGGGGCTAGGAGGTTACAAGACTTAGAATCTACACCCCAGGACAGATATAATGGATTTTCACCTGTTCTTTGTTTGACCCTATAATACAAGGACAGCGGTTAACCGTTCGCCTAAAAAGCGGAAGAGCGCGGGTTCTCATCTGAATGAAGGCATGTTAAAAATTTCCTACTTCTAAACAAAGTCAACAACTCAAACAGTCAAGAAACTATAAAGATTACCACCCAACGCTACATTATAATCGACTCGTACATTGGTGGTGTGATGGTTAAGGTGCTTCGGACTAATGAAGGCATGTTAAAAATTTCCTACTTCTAAACAAAGTCAACAACTCAAACAGTCAAGAAACTATAAAAATTACCACCCAACGCTAAATTACAATCGACTCGTCTCGTACATTGGTGGTGTGATGGTTAAGGTGCTTGGGACGGATTGAATCCTAGCCCAAGATCGAATTTGGTAGAGAATACACAAAACTGAATCATGAAGTTTAGAAAACATCCTCATAGCGGCATGGTGGGTTGTTCAGAGGGATTCGCCAACAATTAGGTAGAGAATACACAAAACTGAATCATGAAGTTTAGAAAACATCCTCATAGCGGCATGGTGGGTTGTTCAGAGGGATTCGCCAACAATATCATAAATCCTGCAAACACCAGGTCTGACATGAAAATGGATCCGGAAGAAGAATCACCAACGTTTGTTATAGAAATATTCTACAAAACACAAAACAATAGCATGGAGACAGGTTCAGATTGAATATCCGCGAGTATACAATAGGCAACTCACGAGTATCTCCTGCAACCTATAGCTGTAACATGGATCTAAACATCTGTTACAGTAACACCGTGCACAGCACAGGTGAAACTAAAGAACCAAGTATAGAAGAGGGAGTTAGCTGTAACATGGATCTAAACATCTGTTACAGTAACACCGTGCACAGCACAGGTGAAACTAAAGAACCAAGTATAGAAGAGGGAGTACATCGTACCAAGTTTGGTTCAAAAACTTTGATACCTTGAGCAGGAATGGTTGAGGCAAATTCAAACTTCAAGAAAACCAAGAATAGGTTTTAAAATCAAATTAAGTCTGTATATTTAGCAACAATTACGTGGGCTAAAGAGCTTTATTTCACAAAGGAGCTTCATCTTCTATCACCGATCCTTTCTGTATGTACTCGTATGTCGGACACTTGTCACATTCTCTCTCGCTCTAGATTGTGTTATACGGTGAGCTGAGGTTGAGAAAAACAAAAGCCGGACCATCCACGTTCCAGTTGGATGGTCACTTCTATCACCGATCCTTTCTGTATGTACTCGTATGTCGGACACTTGTCACATTCTCTCTCGCTCTAGATTGTGTTATACAGTGAGCTGAGGTTGAGAAAAACAAAAGCCGCACCATGCACGTTCCAGTTGGATGGTCGATGATCGGCTGAACAAACTTCTATCACCGATCCTTTCTGTATGTACTCGTATGTCGGACACTTGTCACATTCTCTCTCGCTCTAGATTGTGTTATACAGTGAGCTTACTTACTTACTTTCCGTGTACAGTGAGCTGAGGTTGAGAAAAACAAAAGCCGAACCATCCACGTTCCAGTTGGATGATCAATGATCGGCTGAACAAAAAAAAACTTTTTTTCCTTCAAATTATATGCAGAATTTGAGAATTTCTTCACGTACCTACCTCAGGAAAAGCACATTATTTCCGCAGTGCACTTTTTTCTTAGCTTTCTAGATCTTCTCGAGCGAACTATTTTTCGTCCTCAAGTTTAAAAAAAAAACTTTTTTTCCTTCAAATTATAAGCAGAATTTGAGAATTTCTTCACGTACCTCAGGAAAAGCACATTATTTCTGCAGTGCACTTTTTTCTTAGCTTTCTAGATCTTCTCGAGCGAACTATTTTCCGTCCTCAAGTTTACGACAATCATAACTTGAACATACCATTAAGAGTTCAAATAATCCAGGCCTGATTTTCCATCAACCTATTACCTGGTAGTCCTTTCCCGATCTGATCGACAATCATACCTTGAACATACCGTTATGAGTTCAAATAATCCAGGCCTGATTTTCCATCAACCTATTACCTGGTATGTACTTCTTCATAATGTATTGATGGCACATGTTTCAATCTCAGTAGCTAAGTACACATTGGATCCAGATGTTCACGTCTTCAAACTAGAAATACTCAAGATACGTGCCATCTAGACTCGGAGATAATATCACCAATGCATTGAAAACAATATTCCTGATAGAGCAGTAGATGATACATCTTGGGCAATTTGGAGAGACAAATTGAATCAACCGATATTTGAGAATCACGTACGAGCGGCACGCTTGGTGCAATTTTTGAGTCAGTCTGCGTCACAACGTTTTTACAGAAGATTCTGTAACTCAAGGAAGTTTTTTTTCCTTTTTTTTATGGTTATAACTTGAAATAAAACACATATCATTGTTAAAAACATAGTAAATAATCAAACAAAATTTCGAACTTACTGCTATAGTGATGTAAGCCATAAGAGCTCGGGTTTAGCAAGACTGTATTATTGTATGTACTAGGTACCTAGACATAATGTGCAAATAGAGTTGAGAACTTACAAGACAAAGAAACTCACTGATTTTCAAGACTTGGATATAATTATTTCAGCTCATATTATTAGGTATGATAAGACAGACTGGTTGCCTGGGAAAATCTTACTCGGAGTTCCCACATCATCAAGTCTACCTCTGTGTAAGAACAGGATGAAGTAACCTGCTGACTTTATACACGGTCTTATATTATGTAGCTTCAATGTACACACTACCTACAGGATATACTTTTTTTTTCTTCTTTTTTCAAAATCGCTCAAGCGGCTGAAATAACATCGGAGCGCTTAGCAACCTCTTTGGTGCTTTTGTATCCCGTGTGGGGATTTTGATTTTGCTCACATGCACGCTATAGGGTGTGTTTAACTGACTATCGTTACCTACTGATCTGGGGTCTTTTAGATTTCCACGATTTCACAATGGATAAACTTTAAACCCTGCCGGAATTGAAATCCGAAGTTCTTATGTGCGAAGACTGCTAGGTTAGGCTGCCAAGGTGAGACAAATGATAACTGAGAAATTTATCATTAAATGGAGGGGAAAAAACGTTCGGTCTCAAAATGCTATTTGGGATATAGGAAGTTAAATGCAGTGTGTACTGTGTAGTTTTTACATACATTTTTGATGGGAAGACTTCTGAATGCTCACCTTATAAATAAAAATCTCTCTCTCTCTCTCTCTCTCTCTCTCTCTCTCTCTCTCTCTCTGTCCCTCTCTCTCTCTCTCTCTGTCCCTCTCTCTCTCTCCTTGTTGTGATATGCTGGTACCGATTTTTTTTTCTTCTTTTTTCAAAATCGCTCAAGCGGCTGAAATAACATCGGAGCGCTTAGCAACCTCTTTGGTGCTTTTGTATCCCGTGCGGGGATTTTGATTTTGCTCACATGCACGCTATAGGGTGTGTTTAACTGACTATTGTTACTGATCTGGGGTCTTTTATATTTCCACGATTTCACAATGGATAAACTTTAAACCCTGCCGGAATTGAAATCCGAAGTTTATTACAGAGCTCATCCGGTCCCTATTATTCACTATTCAGATTTGAGTATTGTGTTAGTACTAATACAGTCGCGAACTATAGCTATCCTAGTATATCCTGTAGGTAGTGTGTACATTGAAGCTACAGCAGGTTACTTCATCCTGTTCTTACACAGAGGTAGACTTGATGATGTGGGAACTCCGAGTAAGATTTTCCCAGGCAACCAGTCTGTCTTATCATACCTAATAATATGAGCTGAAATAATTATATCCAAGTCTTGAAAATCAGTGAGTTTCTTTGTCTTGTAAGATCTCAACTCTATTTGCACATTATGTCTAGGTACCTAGTACATACAATAATACAGTTTTGCTAAACCCGAGCTCTTATGGCTTACATTACTATAGCAGTAAGTTCAAAATTTTGTTTGATTATTTACTATGTTTTTAACAATGATATGTGTTTTATTTCAAGTTATAACCATAAAAAAAAGGAAAAAAAACTTCCTTGAGTTACAGAATCTTCTGTAAAAACGTTGTGACGCAGACTGACTCAAAAATTGCACCAAGCGTGCCGCGAGGCGCGCAAGTTCAAAGAGACGACGCACGGCCTATATTAACACGAAATAGAGTTTTGAGGTTTCTTGTAAAACAAATACACAATTGATAAAATATTCAGAATATTACATGAAAGAGTCAAGGGGGGACTTACTCGTGATATCTTGAAGCTGCTCATCATCGGTATCCGTGAAGAACCACGTCTGAAACAAAACAAACATAACGACAATTATAAGACAAAATGAACTTTTATCAGTAATGGCCGGGATTGAAGCTCATAAGTAGCATAAAAAGATTCCCCTACCGTGAATCGAACCCGGGTCCTCTGAGCTACACATCAGGTTACGAGGTTAAGTTAGTGTGAGATCGGCGGAACAATTTACATGAATTCAACATAAATATTCCCTACACAATACTTTTACAACTTTCTTCTATTTTTATATGGACCCATACGGACGAGCAAGACTAAGATCAACTTGGCAGTTAAATCTCAACACAGTTAAGTCCTAATTATTATCTTGCAACCTATTTATACAGGATGGTCACAAGTCACAACAACACCCGCCCACTTACCATCAACATGAGAAGCTGTCTGGATATTTTCCAATTATCAGAGCGCTATTTTCTAAACACCAATCAGCTAATATACGAGTATAGTCGTTGGGTTCCACATAGGTTACAAGTTCTGGGTCCTATGCCTATAGATTACTACGTTACCTATTTATGGTGTCAAAAAGTCCAAGTTTCCTATAAATTGTATTCGAAAACCCTTCTTCTTCTCTCGTTGGGTTCCACATAGGTTACAAGTTCTGGGTTCTATGCCTATAGATTACTACGTTACCTATTTATGAGCTGTTTGGTCATTCTACAAATTCTACATGGAGGACACCTTATTTCTTAACGAGATAATTCCTATATAGTACATGGCATGCTGGGATCGCATCATTCAGGTGAAATATTGGTGTGGAATAATCAACCGCCCTGTCATATTTAGTATGTTTCTCCGTTGCATGAGCTTTAGAAGTAGTTGTCCACTCTTGGGATTCGTAGGAAGGAGCGTCCTCGAAGTGTCTTTTCTTATCATTATTTGATCCTTTTTGAGATTTTTGATAAATCTGCATCACGAGGCACACGAATAATTCAATATAATTATCTGTTAAACAATACAGTTTGAATTGAAACTGCCTCCAATCACCGGTCCATGTCATTCAGATTCTGATGACTGTCGAAGTATTGCCAGTTTACCCGAGTATTCTCGCCTAGAAACTGATGGCATCTTAGCAATCTCGAGCAAGAATCAAAAGGTTATCATGGCTCATCTAATGAAAGTATTGAGTTTGATATGCAGTATTGTCCAATTTGGAAATGGATACAATTTTGTTCTCAATGATAGAACTGACTGTAAAGTCTACAATCCAAGAAGTCAAGAACATCTGCTTGTTCCCTCGGGGTGACTGGACTATGCAAAAGATGGTTCTAAATTGATCGAGATTTCTAAAGTGAAACAAGTGGATAATGAGATTAAGCTAACCAAAATCAACATTGACTGGCGACACTATTGACATAATATACAATTTCTGGTCCAATTAAACTATTGCAATGCTTGAAATCAGGACATGATTATCAAATCAGATTCAGTTGCATAACTAAAATGTATACTGATCTCTTACTAAGTTTCAATAATACTCTGTACTTACTTCTTCATAATGTATTGATGGCACATGTTTCAATCTCAGTAGCTAAGTACACATTGGATCCAGATGTTCACGTCTTCAAACTAGAAATACTCAAGATACGTGCCATCTAGACTCGGAGATAATATCACCAATGCATTGAAAACAATATTCCTGATAGAGCAGTACATGATACATCTTGGGCAATTTGGAGACAAATTGAATCAACCGATATTTGAGAATCACGTACGAATTTATCATACCTAATAATATGAGCTGAAATAATTATATCCAAGTCTTGAAAATCAGTGAGTTTCTTTGTCTTGTAAGTTCTCAACTCTATTTGCACATTATGTCTAGGTACCTAGTACATACAATAATACAGTCTTGCTAAACCCGAGCTCTTATGGCTTACATCACTATAGCAGTAAGTTCGAAATTTTGTTTGATTATTTACTATGTTTTTAACAATGATATGTGTTTTATTTCAAGTTATAACCATAAAAAAAAGAAAAAAAACCTTCCTAGAGTTACAAAATCTTCTGTAAAAACGTTGTGACGCAGACTGACTCAAAAATTGCACCAAGCGTGCCGCGAGGCGCGCAAGTTCAAAGAGACGACGCACGGCCTACATAGCAGTAAGTTCGAAATTTTGTTTGATTATTTACTATGTTTTTAACAATGATATGTGTTTTATTTCAAGTTATAACCATAAAAAAAAGAAAAAAAACCTTCCTAGAGTTACAAAATCTTCTGTAAAAACGTTGTGACGCAGACTGACTCAAAAATTGCACCAAGCGTGCCGCGAGGCGCGCAAGTTCAAAGAGACGACGCTGAAACTTTCTCGCTTTGAGTTCATAGGTCGTCGCGACAAATTTCAAGATCAGAGCTCATTTGTGTGAGAAAATGTGAAAAAAAAAAAAAAAAAAATCCCCCAAAAACCAGTTTTTTTTGGTTTTTTGACTTTATGGTTCTCTGGACAAAATTTGCGCCACCGTTTTCGTGATCCTGGTAAAAAGACCTTTAATTTGATATATAGGTCGACCAGGTTTGGACAAGTCCTTCTATGGGAACTCTGTCCGTGACAGACAGACGACACCGAAGCGAATACAATAGCCCGTCCCTTGTACCTTTTTATTACTATTGTAATGTACCTAATAATAAAGGAAGGACGGACTAAAAACTACCACGACAGTAGTACCTGGTTACCTACAAGTGTAGATACTTACGTACTCAGATGTCCAAGGAAAATCAAGGAGGTATAGGTACCTCACTTTAAAGTAGCTACCAGCTAGCAATTACCTACCTACCGACTAACCAGTAACCACTTATTAAATTGACCAACACTGTTGAGTTGCTTTGTTGCTAACAGTGTAGGTACCTACATAGCTACCTACTGTGGGAAACAATCTGCAGTAGGTTCATCTTTTCTCAATGTCAACATGTAACATTGGACCATAGCGCGTAGCGTAGTCCAAAGCTTAGGAACTAGGTATGTACATAACTATTTCTTGTAGATAGATAACTACCGTTTCTTTTTTCACTACAGCAAAATCCTTCCATCTTGCCTACCTTTACTCGATGCGTTTAAGTCTAACCAATCTTTTGGGGCTCTTTGCCCTACCTACTTCCTATCTTACCTACCTAATTCATATGGGTTCGAACCCACATGTAGATTGATTTCGGTCGACTCACTTTCACCTACTTTATGTATGGGTTCCATAAATGTTTAGCACATAATATTATGTACCTAACTACCTGCAATTAACTTATCAGTTATCAGTAAAGTGTTTAAAATGTCCTTTGGTTATCAGAGTCAGTCAACAAGCAGGTACAAAGTATACCTATGTATAGTGGTCATCACAGTCGCCAAGTAAACATTAGGTAGGTACCTATAATACGTCATAGCTACCTACCGGTATTAAGAAAGTACTAAAGAATTCCAGTGAATTGGGTAACACATTTTGTGAACATGGTGGAATTACCTTTAATTACCTTGATATCAAATGTATAGTGCATAGGTATTAATCATAATAATATTACGATTATTTGGTTAAATCAATACAGATCATTGTTCTGTTTGAACGCCTGCCGCCAGCCTAGTTAGCTTGGAAGGTAGCGCGTCTGCCTTGTAAGGGCTAGGCCACGGGTTCGATTCCCATTCGGGGCGAACTTTATCCGAAACAGACAAGGTTGCCTCGGAATGGCTTTCTCCTATCCTGATGTCTTCCTTTTCTCGATTTCGGGACGATAAGATCTCCGTTGTTACAGGTCCCTCTCTCAAACCTCTCCTGATGAAAAAGTGAAAGCTCCTATTTTAGCCTGTCAGAAAAAGAACAATTCACGAAACATTGCATTCCTAATTTCCAATTACATGATTCATGTGTTACACTTAGAATCGGATAAACGATTACCACATCAACGTCAGAATTTATAGATCCTATACTAAATCATATTCAATCATAAATATCAAATTTTGACAGATTCGATAGAATCCTCGAAAGTGCCGAAAAAGAGTCCTAGGATCTGACGCATATATTCCAAGTGCAGCGGTTCTGTAATATAGCCTCAAGCTAAGTGATTAAAAAAGACTCGAGTGGAGTAAGAGAAGAAGATCTGTTACAAAAGTGACCCGACAGTGTTGGTCCAATAGATCAGTTGCGCTTACTTGGGTCATGTTTCAAAGTCATAGAGCAGAAAAAATGAGGACTAACGAAATTGCCGAAAAAGAGTCCTAGGATCTGACGCATATATTCCAAGTGCAGCGGTTCTGTAATATAGCCTCAAGCTAAGTGATTAAAAAAGACGCGAGTGGAGTAAGAGAAGAAGATCTGTTACAAAAGTGACCCGACAGTGTTGGTCCAACCTCAGATTTGGATTTTTCCCAACTTTTTACATAGGAATCGACCATTTATTCATAATTTTTACCCATTTGCAACTCCTCCATTGTGTGGAATGAGTAGAATGGTACTCATCTTGATTCTTGCTTATTCTGTGATTCTGGCACATGAAGAACAGTACGTGCAGTGGTATACTATAGCAGTCACATCTTATTCTACGTACACGGATGGATGTATATTATCATCTGACGATAATGGTTTACTCAATACAATACAAAATCAAGAACTGATGACTCCTGTAATTACGTTCAAATCAATCCACATACGGACGATTGCCTTTAAATAGAGAGAACCTATAATATTCTACAATGTCCAATTTGGAAATGGATACAATTTTGTTCTCAATGATAGAACTGACTGTAAAGTCTACAATCCAAGAAGTCAAGAACATCTGCTTATTCCCCCGGGGTGACTGGACTATGCAAAAGATGGTTCTAAATTGATCGAGATTTCTAAAGCGAACAATCCAAGAAGTCAAGAACATCTGCTTATTCCCCCGGGGTGACTGGACTATGCAAAAGATGGTTCTAAATTGATCGAGATTTCTAACAAGTGGATAATGAGATTAAGCTAACCAAAATCAACATTGACTGGCGACACTTTTGACATAATATACAATTTCTGGTCCAATTAAATTATTGCAATGCTTGAAATCAGGACATGATTATCAAATCAGATTCAGTTGCATAGCTAAAATGTATACTGATCTCTTACTAAGTTTCAATAATACTCTGTACTTCTTCATAATGTATTGATGGCACATGTTTCAATCTCAGTAGCTAAGTACACATTGGATCCAGATGTTCACGTCTTCAAACTACAAATTTAGAAATACTCAAGATACGTGCCATCTAGGCTCGGAGATAATATCACCAATGAATTGAAAACAATATTCCTGATAGAGCAGTAGGTACCTACAGTGACGTTAATTGCACTGTCAACATGGCATTTAAAGAAAATGACTCGTGACTATTACACTTCTGACGATTCAGGACCTTACCATAATTTTAATGTGAGTACGTACCTAATTGATAGTTGCTAGAAACACGACAACCTATGTCAGGTCGTGAACATAAAACAACGTAGGTACCCACAGGGTGTTCAACCCCAAAGTACCCCATAGGAAATTAACCCGTAAAATCAGTTTTTTGCCCCATAAAAGTCCCCAATACACTTTTCGAGTCCACTAAGCATTGTCTCTTTTGGAACTTTTAATTTTAGCACATAATTGAGGAGCTGGGTGCAAAAAGGGAAATATGGATTTTTGCCCTTTTTGCGTAAAACGGTTTTTTGAATAGAACGTGGTGCGCTCTATCTTCCAGCGTTTGAACTGCAGTGATAACTTTTTTTTTCGATGAGTTACAGCGTTTTTTGTAAACATACTTTTCAAGGATTTACCGAGATGAAAAATTGAAAACTTTAAAGTTAAATATCTCAGTTTGATGATTTTCATTTATTGCCCTTTTTGCACCTAGCTCCTCAATTATGTACCTACTACCTGCAATTAACTTATCAGTTATCAGTAAAGTGTTTAAAATGTCCTTTGGTTATCAGAGTCAGTCAACAAACAGGTACAAAGTACCTATGTGGTCATCACAGTGGCCAAGTAAACATTAGGTACCTAATACGTCATAGCTACCTACCGGTATTAAGAAAGTACCTACTAAAGAATTCCAGTGAATTGGGTAACACATTTTGTGAACATGGTGGAATTACCTTTAATTACCTTGATATCAAATGTATAGTGCATAGGTATTAATCATAATAATATTACGATTATTTGGTTAAATCAATACAGATCATTGTTCTGTTTTCAAGCCTGTCGCGAGCCTAGTTAGCTTGGAAGGTAGCGCGTCTGCCTTGTAAGCGCTAGGCCACGGGTTCGATTCCCATTCGGGGCGAACTTTATCCGAAACAGACAAGGTTGCCTCGGAATGGCTTTCTCCTATCCTGATGTCTTCCTTTTCTCGATTTCGGGACGATAAGATCTCCGTTGTTACAGGTCCCTCTCTCAAACCTCTCCTGATGAAAAAGTGAAAGCTCCTATTTTAGCCTGTCAGAAAAAGAAAAATTCACGAAACATTGCATAACATAGTAGGTAGTAGGAAATTAGGAATGTGATATTGACGGAACTCAAATAAATAATGAAGAAAATAAAAGTAAATATGTAAGTAAACCTGCAGTCCCGGTATTGATGATTTGCGCACAACGTAGTAAATATCAAGGTTATACAATATAATATACATACAATAGGTAAATACATTGTAGGGGAAGGGTGGGCAAAACGGACACCTTAAGGGAAATCATATGTAGTTGTGTGGGAACGAGATATTTACGCAAAATTCCAGGTCTACAAGTGAAATTTGCGCAAACATCAGATCAAAACAAAGTAAAAAATGCGCAAACATCGTGTACACACTTGACGATCGGTTGAAAGACCAAGTAGGAAGACATTGCAGTAGCATGTATTCGGGGTTTTAGGTACATTTAATTTTATTATCAATCCATCATCATCATCATCACTGATCAAAGCAGATTCTGGAACTAGTCAGTCAGTCAGTTGTTAGTTAGTCACCGTCATGCTTCCTGTGTTTCCAATTAGCCTGCACTCCGGATTTCCCCGGAATTGCTTATATCTAAATATAACTAGGTGCATAGGTTCTGATTGGCTTCCGCATTGATTCAATGTTCACAATAAAAATATTCAGAAGGGAAAAAAATCACATAGGAGTATTTATCTATCTAAAAATAACTAGGTGCATAGGTTCTGATTGGCTTCCGCATTGATTCAATGTTCACAATAAAAATATTCAGAAGGGAAAAAAATTCCATAGGAGTATTTATAGACTGATCCTGATTGAGTAGAGATTTTAGAAAATTGGAGAAAACGTGAACCCAATAACGTCAAAATAAATTTGATTAACCCTCAAAACGAATTTATGATTACTAACAACACTAACCTAACAATCCTAACAAAACACACGTAGAGATTTTAGAAAATTGGAGAAAACGTGAACCCAATAACGTCAAAATAAATTTGATTAACCCTCAAAACGAATTTATGATTACTAGCAACACTAACCTAACAATCCTAACAAAACACATCATTTGACCCCAGTCCGACCTGGGTTTTCTGTTACAGAGCCAACAGAGCCAATGAGCACTGAGCCAACAGTGGCAACCAGTGTGAGCTACTGAGCCAACACTGGCAACTATATTGAGCCAATGAGCCAACACAAAACACACCATTTGACCCCAGTCCGACCTGGGTTTTCTGTTACAGAGCCAATGAGCACTGAGCCAACAGTGGCAACCAGTGTGAGCCACTGAGCCAACACTGGCAACTATATTGAGCCAATGAGCCAACAACAGAACTATCTTTGTCATCTTTCCTCCAATAGTAACTGTAGAGTGCTGTGAGCTACTGAGCCAACACTACTAGCACTAGTGGGTTGTGAGCCACCTAGCCAACACTTGCCACTAGGGAGCAACACTAAGCCATCACTAGCAGCAGTGAGCCAACAACAGAACTATCTTTGTCATCTATCCTCCAATAGTAACTGTAGAGTGCTGTGAGCTACTGAGCCAACACTAAGCCATCACCACTAGCACTAGTGGGTTGTGAGCCACCTAGCCAACACTTGCCACTAGGGAGCAACACTAAGCCATCACTAGCAATCAACTAGTAGCTTGTGAGCCAACGCTAGCGCTATGGGCGAGCAGCAGTACTGTAGATTTGACTCTAGCTTAGGCTCAACGTATCGATGTTTGTTTCAGCAGTGTCTCCCAACCGTGGTCCCCGCCGATCCCTTCGACCCCAATGGGGACGCTGAAGTCCTGAGGGCCGCCATGAAAGGGTTTGGAACGGATGAGCAGCCTATTATTGACGTCCTGGCTAAACGGTCGAACCAGCAGCGACAGGAGATCGCCGACGCTTTCAAGACGCTCTTTGGAAAGGTATGTATGATGTTACTGTTACAGCTTACTTAAGCCGGGGTTGTGATGGTACGCTTTCAAGCCGATCGCTCTTTGGAAAGGACGTGTTTGTTGTTGCTGTTATTTTAACACCTTACCTTAAGCTGGGGGTGTGATGATATTGAGAGGGTTTACCTGGCTTGTTTTGGACCACATACATACATGGATGATCAAATATAACATCGTGCGGACTTGACCTTGTTCTTTTAATGCCATGTAAATCCTAGTCTAGTTTTGAGCTTTGTTTCTTTCTAATCTAATAAATTGGCAGAAAAAATGGTTGTCGAAAATTCCTCTTTGTTCAGGAAGAATCTTTCGATCCTGCCGTAACCACGAAGTTGCTGTACCAACGTAGATAATTAGGCATCTGCCTCAATGTTCTATCCATTGTCTGCCCCACCAGGACTTGATCGACGATTTGAAAAGCGAGCTGGGCGGAAATTTCGAGGACGCCATTGTTGCTCTGATGACCCCTTTACCAGAACTGTATGCCAAGGAGTTACATGATGCCATGAGTGGGGTTGGTACGGATGAGGAGGCATTAGTAGAAATCCTCAGCACTCTCAGCAACTACGGGATTCGGACCATTGCCGAAGTGTACGAGAAGAGTAAGTGAACTAGAATCGGAACTAGCTACCGGCGCGGGCGTGTAAGAAGTCAAGATGAAGCTGTCATCACACATGTGAAGACTAGTCAAAGTGTGAGTGGTCAGCATAAAGGCGACGTAAAACTCTTAAAGGTATAAAGAAAAATAGTTTGACTTATTTTGTCTAACCAGTAGTCTTATTTTATACCTCTCGACTTTGTAAATTCTATTGGTTCAGTTCGCTACATTGACCAATAGGTCTACAGTCTTATTATAACTCTACTCGTATGTTGGTCCAAATTTGGTGTATTTTTTGGACATTTTGCAAGCATCTGCGCTTGCACCAAAGTTCATGCCAACATCAAACCTGGGGTGATTCATTTCAGAAAATTGTTTTCCCTCAAAGGGAGGAAGAAATGGTAACAGAACATGAAATGTATGAGTAGTAAGTCAGTTGAAGTGATTGATATTGATGCAAACTGTTTGTATTCTTTCAGTGTATGAGTCTTCATTGGAGGACGACTTGAAGAGCGAAGCTTCAGGAGGTTTCAAGAGATTACTTGTGTCTTTAGTTCAGGTAAGTGTTGAGGGTCTTCACCAAATAGGGGTAGATTTCTTACAAATTACATTAGTAAATGGGTTCTTCAAATTAAATTGATCCTTTGGACAAGGTAAACATGTACCTACCCTTTACAAATGGAGTGTGCTTGAGGGCTTTTACTTGTGTCTTTAGTTCAGGTAAGTGTTGAGGGTCTTCACCGAATAGGGGTAGATTTCTTACAAATTTCATTAGTAAATGGGTTCTTCAAATTAAATTGATCCTTTGGACAAGGTAAACATGTACCTACCTACCCTTTACAAATGGAGTGTGCTTGAGGGCTTGTACTTGTGTCTTTAGTTCAGGTAAGTGTTGAGGGTCTTCACCGAATAGGGGTAGATTTCTTACAAATTTCATTAGTAAATGGGTTCTTTAAATTAAATTGATCCTTTGGACAAGGTAAACATGTACCTACCCTTTACAAATGGAGTGTGCTTGAGGGCTTGGAAATCTACATATACTTTTCAATCTCACTCTGAAGAGTGAAGTCAAGGTATAAGAAGACAAAGAAGAGCCAATGCGGATTTCACGTTAAAGGGACTTTACAGTCCTATCTCGGCAGGATAAACAAGGTTTAAATTTCTTTTATGGACGAACTGTCTACATATACTTTTCAATCTCACTCTGAAGAGTGAAGTCAAGGTATAAGAAGACAAAGAAGAGCCAATGCGGATTTCACGTTAAAGGAACTTTTCAGTGTAAAGGGACTTTACAGTCCTATCTCGGCAGGATAAACAAGGTTTAAATTTCTTTTATGGACGAACTTGAAACTTTGTTTCGAGAGGCAGTTGGTTATTAAGTTATTATACTTTGGTTCTTTCTTCTGATTTGGAACCATTTTGATTTCAGGGCAACCGAGATGAAGATGATGAAGTGGATGCAGATGCTGCTAGAGCTGACGCCCAGAAACTGCTTGATGCAGGTAAGTAGCTAGGAGGACAAGGGTTTGAATCCTGTCTGAGGCGGAGAATTTTATCCTCCAACTTCTTTTCCCATGGATAAGGGAGATTTCGTTTTTTTTTATGCCATCCGGAGTTAGCAGAACTTCAGTTTGTTGTTGTTGTTGTTGTTGTTGTTGTTGTTGTTGGTGTTGGTGGTGGTGTTCGTGTTATTGTTGGTGTTGTAGTAGCGACGGTCCCTCAATCAGACATCATCATCCTTCTCAGCTTCCTTGGTTGCTAGATCTAGGAGGGTTAGGGTGGTGGTTTAGCCGGCCAATTGAAGATTGAAGAGATGATTCTCTGGGATTCCCTTAGTTGGCCATCCAAGTTGTCCCGGTGGACTTACACTTTTCTAAAGCTTGATCCCTTTATTGATGAAAACTCTTTTAGCTGGTCATGTCTACATTAGAAAGAAGTATTAATACGGAATCAAAAACGTTTCAATTCCAGGAGTGGAATCGTTTGGTACAGACGAATCCACGTTCAACGCCATTCTGGTACAACGTTCCTACCAGCAGCTCCGTCAGGTGTTCAAGGCATATGAGAAACTAGCTGGCCATGATATTGAGGAAGCCATCAAGAGCGAAACCTCGGGCAGTTTGGAAGACGGATATCTGTCGATAGGTAAGATGAAAATGCCGGAAAAGCTCAAAACTCCGTTTTGTAATAGGCTGGGCGTCGCGTCTTTTCGAATTCTTGACGTTTGTGCGCCTCCCGGCATGCTTGATATGTCCCAGAAGTTCTGCACGGCAACACTTTATCTTTTTTTCAATTTTGATTCGTCCTAAAAATGGGAAGAAAGAAAACAGGTCCGTGGCATGTATCTTATAGATCTCCATTAGATTTGGACCACAGGGGGCCTTTGGGGTCACCGAACAGTACATTTTCTGAATAAGCTCTACACTAGTTAAACAGTGGTTCAGTAACTTGTACAAATTCAGTTCGTTCAAACTTTGTCTGTTCAGGACGACACCTCTGGGGACTACAAACGACTCTTAGTGGCTTTGGTCTCATAATAACTCTCACACGTTCCAAGTTTGATATTGCACACACATACCTAACCATCTCAAAACTAGAAGTTACTAGCAAAACTTGCAACGTAACTGCTCCTGGCTAAACGGTCGAACCAGCAGCGACAGGAGATCGCCGACGCTTTCAAGACGCTCTTTGGAAAGGTATGTATGATGTTACTGTTTTAACAGCTTACTTAAGCCGGGGTTGTGATGGTACGCTTTCAAGCCGATCGCTCTTTGGAAAGGACGTGTTTTTTGTTGCTGTTATTTTAACACCTTACCTTAAGCTGGGGGTGTGATGATATTGAGAGGATTTACCTGGCGTGTTCTGGACCACATACATACACGGGTTTTAACAGCTTACTTAAGCCGGGGTTGTGATGGTACGCTTTCAAGCCGATCGCTCTTTGGAAAGGACGTGTTTTTTGTTGCTGTTAGTTTAACACCTTACCTTAAGCTGGGGGTGTGATGATATTGAGAGGGTTTACCTGGCGTGTTCTGGACCACATACATACATGGATGATCAACTATAACTATAACATCGTGCGAACTTGACCTTGTTCTTTTAATTAAAGCCATGTAAATCCTAGTCTAGTTTTGAGTAGTTTTGAGCTTTGTTTCTTTCTAATCTAATAAATTGGCAGAAAAAATGGTTGTCGGATAGATATATCAAGAGGGTTCTTGCCTTCTGAATGACTTCAAATATGATCAACTATAACTATAACATCGTGCGGACTCGACCTTGTTCTTTTAATGCCATGTAAATCCTAGTCTAGTTTTGAGCTTTGTTTCTTTCTAATCTAATGAATTGTCAGAAAAAATGGTTGTCGGATAGATATATCAAGAGGCTTCTTGCCTTTTGAATGACTTGAAATGTTCACGACATTATTCTGGACTTTCTAGAAAATTCTTCTTTGTTCAGGAAGAATCTTTCGATCCTGCCGTAACCACGAAGTTGCTGTACCATAACGTAGATAATTAGGCATCTATCCCAATGTTCTATCCATTGTCTGCCCCACCAGGACTTGATCGATGATTTGAAAAGCGAGTTGGGCGGAAATTTCGAGGACGCCATTGTTGCTCTGATGACCCCCTCATACGTTTCTGCGCAGTTCTTTCTGCTCCTCCGCTAGCGCGCTTGCATACTGGCGCTATCTAGCGGACGAAAATAGCAACTGCGTTAAGTCTGACGTCACACATCTTCATTAGAACGGAAAATAAAAATTGAATTTTCGATCGTTTACAGTTATTATTTCGGAGTTTTGACCTCAGATTTGGATTTTTCCCAACTTTTTACATAGGAATCGACCATTTATTCATAATTTTTACCCATTTGCAACTCCTCCATTCACGAAACATTGCATAACATAGTAGGTAGTAGGAAATTAGGAATGTGATATTGACGGAACTCAAATAAATAATGAAGAAAATAAAAGTAAATATGTAAGTAAACCTGCAGTCCCGGTATTGATGATTTGCGCACAACGTAGTAAATATCAAGGTTATACAATATAATATACATACAATAGGTAAATACATCAATACTAGTCTGTGAACATAGCCATGAAAGGGAATGATGAAAATAATAGTGGGTTTCGATTTTAAGAGGGAACTGCCTTTGTAATAGTTATGTTGGTGGGATTCAAACTCACGCCCTGTCATTTACCAGGTGAACGCTTTACCATTAAGGGTCGAATTTTAAAACCGGATTACCTTTTAGGGGCGGTTAGGCTTAGAGTGTTCGGAGAGGTTTTAAGATTTTTTTTTAAATTACTTTCAGTTCCTATCTTAGTTAGTCAAACTAATTGTCCAACATTACTTTCCCACATAGAATAGCTCTCCTAGAAGCTAATCCTGACCAGGATTAAATGATAATCCGAGTTTAAAATTCGGCCCTAAGTCACCGAGGCAAATGTCAATTTATACTGATACCGATTTTTTTCCCCGGACGAACTTGAAACTTTGTTTCGAGAGGCAGTTGGTTATTAAGTTATTATACTTTGGTTCTTTCTTCTGATTTGGAACCATTTTGATTTCAGGGCAACCGAGATGAAGATGATGAAGTGGATGCAGATGCTGCTAGAGCTGACGCCCAGAAACTGCTTGATGCAGGTAAGTAGCTAGGAGGACAAGGGTTTGAATCCTGTCTGAGGCGGAGAATTTTATCCTCCAACTTCTTTTCCCATGGATAAGGGAGATTTCGTTTTTTTTTATGCCATCCGGAGTTAGCAGAACTTCAGTTTGTTGTTGTTGTTGTTGTTGTTGTTGTTGTTGTTGGTGTTGGTGGTGGTGTTCGTGTTATTGTTGGTGTTGTAGTAGCGACGGTCCCTCAATCAGACATCATCATCCTTCTCAGCTTCCTTGGTTGCTAGATCTAGGAGGGTTAGGGTGGTGGTTTAGCCGGCCAATTGAAGATTGAAGAGATGATTCTCTGGGATTCCCTTAGTTGGCCATCCAAGTTGTCCCGGTGGACTTAAGATTCCGTTTTTTTTATGCCATCCGGAGTTGGCAGAACTTCAGTTGTTGTTGTTGTTGTTGTTGTTGGTGGTGTTGTAGTAGCGTTGGTCCCTCAATCAGATACCATCATCCTTCTCAGCTTCCTTGGTTGCTAGGTCCAGGAGGGTGAGGGTGGTGGTTTAGCCGGCCAATTGAAGATTGAAGAGATGATTGTTGTCATGTCTTTCTCTGGGATTCCCTTAGTTGGCCATCCAAGTTGTCCCGGTGGACTTGCACTTTTCTAAAGCTTGATCCCTTTATTGATGAAAACTCTTTTAGCTGGTCATGTAACATTGCATAACATAGTAGGTAGTAGGAAATTAGGAATGTGATATTGACGGAACTCAAATAAATAATGAAGAAAATAAAAGTAAATAGGTAAACCTGCATGCAGTCCCGGTATTGATGATTTGCGCACAACCACAACGTAGTAAATATCAAGGTTATACAATATAATATACATACAATAGGTAAATACATTGTACAATTTAGTAGTACCTATACAATGTACGGTATTCAAACATATGTACATGGGAGAAAAGTTTCTAAAGAAGACAGTGTACAGGAACTAAAAAGGATCGGCGCGAACGCTCTACTGTCCGCCGCGCCGTAGTGTTAAACAGCCTAAAAGGAGGGAAAAAGAGAGGAAGTATTAATACGAAATCAAAAACGTTTCAATTCCAGGAGTGGAATCGTTTGGTACAGACGAATCCACGTTCAACGCCATTCTGGTAGAACGTTCCTACCAGCAGCTCCGTCAAGTGTTCAAGGCATATGAGAAACTAGCAGGTCATGATATTGAGGAAGCCATCAAGAGCGAAACTTCGGGCAGTTTGGAAGACGGATATCTGTCGATAGGTAAGAGATGTGGCAAAATGGCAAAGCGGTCAAAAGTATTGGTTCTGAGAAGTATTAGGTAAAGACCTCAGCGAATCACTTCGTTCAATGGAAGTTACTCGTATGCATCTGGGTAAATTTTTTGACGAATCCTTCGTAAATTGAGAAAATAAGGTCCAAATTGGGAAAAGGTGCCTTTGGAAAGGAGGATTTCAAGAGACTTCTTATAGCCTTACTTTAAGCGGGAGGTAAAACCAACAGAACTAAACCCACAGGCTGGGATTTGTGAATCATAAAACCTTCGTTTCTGTTCATATTCTGCGATCTAAAATCTAAGCATATTTTGCTGTCATTGAAAAGCGGAAAACAATTGGAAGATGATAACTATTTTCAAAAACTTGGAAAAGCGGACATTGATTGTTAGCCAAGTGTTTAACAAAATCTCTTTAGGGATGTGCTATTCATCTCGTTTTTAGCTATATCCCCTTTTTTATATTTTTTTCTTAACATAAGGATTTCAAGAGACTTCTTATAGCCTTACTTTAAGCGGGAGGTAAAACCAACAGAACTAAACCCACAGGCTGGGATTTGTGAATCATATAAAACCTTTGTTTCTGTTCATATTCTGCGATCTAAAATCTAAGCATGTTTTGCTGTCATTGAAAAGCGGAAAACAATTGGAAGATGATAACTATTTTCAAAAACTTGGAAAAGCGGACTTTGTTAGCCAAGTGTTTTACAAAATCTCTTTAGGGATGTGCTATTCATCTCGTTTTTAGCTATATCCCCTTTTTTATATTTTTTCTTACATAGTTTACATGATAAATATTAGATATTTATTATGAATTTATTCTTCTACACATATTTTTTGCCATTTGTTCTTGCTTCTTTAGATTATCTTAGTTTTATCATCTACATAATTATATTTATATTAATTTATTTTATAATCGAGCACAGCTTTTTTTATTCTTCTCCATTGTTCTCTTCTGCAGCTTTCTTTCTTTGGATATGGCTTCTCTAGATTTCCCTTAGCCAAACGCTTCTAAATACTTATTTGCAATACATCCAGCACCTTTACTTATTAACAATAATCTACATACCTATTTGAGACTGGAATAACGGTGTAAGTCGCAAAAGTTTTGACTTTTCTTCTTTGCAAGTTTGTCGCACCATAAATCATAACTATCGAATTCTTGAACCGGAACAATTTGTGCGATTTTGATGAAATGGACAGAGGGAACTATAACTGCTAAGGTCTTATCGTCCCAAAATCGAAGAGAGGAAGACAGGATAGGAGAAAGCCAGCCGTTTCAAGAACGAACCTTATCCGTTCAGGATAAAATCCGCCCCGGGCGGGAATCAAACCCGCGGCCTAGCGCTTAGAAGGCAGACGCGCTACCAACCAAGCTAACTAGGCTGGCAGCGTTCCTCTAATTGCTTGGCCGGTACTTGTTTAGAAGTCACGTCAATGGAAAATTGGTACTAAAAGGAGCTGTCACAAATGAGCTGTAACCGGTGTTATGGGGTTAGGTTAAAGGCAAGAGGGAGCTTTCACAATTTGAGCAAAGCTGACCAGTGTTTTCATAGGGTTATGTTAAACACAAAAAGGAGCTTTCTTTTCCACTGTCGTGGCTTCTGAATAATTACCGCGGCCTAGTATATTACACAATATTGCCGTTTTATTTTCACAGGGGGATGCCACAGAAGGCACAGGTGCCGTGTTGCTGGGACTAACCATTGGTAATAATTAAAATCAGATAAAAATAAATAAATTATTCTTATCAAGGTAATAATAATTGGTAATAATAATGATAATTAGAACCCCTCTCATACCAAGTCTACAAGTGATTATCCATATTATGTATTCCATGAATTTCAATTTAACAATTTGAGTTTAACTTGGTTCAAGATCAACTCTTGGACTCTTGATTAGTGATGGGCATCATCGATTATGCATAATCGATTATTTAAATAATCGTAATCGTATTCGATTGTAAAAAATAATCAAAAAGGTAATCGATTATGAAAAATAATCGAAATTAAAATAATAATAATAATCATTTATGGCTTCATTTTTCAATATTTATGCTTTTAAATCCACTTTCCCAACCTCTTTGAGAATCTTTGGCAGCGGATATCTTTGGAACTAGTTTTCTTTGTTGTTGCCTGAAATAATATTAATAATCGATTGATCGATTATGAAAAATATTCGTAATCGATTAATAATCGAGACTGCCCATCACTACTATTGATTAGACTTGACTTACTTTATCATGGACACTCGTTGCTATGTTGAAAGCCCGGAAGAGGACATTTTACAGACAAGTTCGGTATATTTTTTTTAATGTAATATTTGTGTAACGTTTCGTTTTCGTAACCTTCGGCCTTCGCGAGTATCTCAAATAATCGAAATTAAAAAAAAAAAAAAAAAATCATTTATGGCTTCATTTTTCAATATTTATGCTTTTAAATCCACTTTCCCAACATCTTTGAGAATCTTTGGCAGCGGATATCTTTGGAACTAATGACTTTTTTTTTTACTGCCGGTCACATTGATGAAGTCATCTAATGTACTAACGGTTTTTTTCCTAACAAATAACAGTTTTCTTTGTTGTTGCCTCAAATAATATTAATCATCGATTGATCGATTATGAAAAATATTCGTAATCGATTAATAATCGAAACTGCCCATCACTACTATTGATTAGACTTACTTTATCATGGACACTCGTTGCTATGTTGAAAGCCCAGAAGAGGACATTTTACAGACAAATTCGGTATATTTTTTTAAATGTAATATCTGTGTAACGTTTCGTTTTCGTAACCTTCGGCCTTCGCGAGTTCTTCTGTCTTTTTTCTGTGTACTATTACTGTCTACCGCGGCTGTTCTACTACCTAACCTCTTCTGGGCTTTCAAGATAGCAACGAGTGTCCACGATAAAGTAAGTCTAATTAATTAATGTATTGACCGTTACAGTCAAGAATACGTAAGATTTAAAGGTTTATACATTTACATCTTGGACTATGTAATCTGATGGTTTGATTATCTGTTGGTTTTACCTCCCGCTTAAAGTAAGGCTATAAGAAGTCTCTTGAAATCCGCATTACATTCGCTCTATAAAAAACAAAAAGGGAATAAAAAAATCGGTATCAGTATAAATTGACATTTGCCTCGGTGACTTGATGGTAAAGCGTTCACCTGGTAAATCACAGGGCGTGAGTTTGAATCCCACCAACATGACTTTATTACAAAGGCAGTTCCCTCTTAAAATCGAAACCCACTATTATTTTCATCATTCCCTTTCATGGCTATGTTCACAGACTAGTATTGACCAACACCCAATACATACCTACATGTACATAAATATGTATTCGAATAGGTAACCCCTATCCAGGGCCGTATTTCGCTTTCATGGCTATGTTCACAGACTAGTATTGACCAACACCCAATACATACCTACATGTACATAAATATGTATTCGAATAGGTAACCCCAGGGCCGTATTTAGACTAAAGAAAGTTTGGTGAGCTTTCGGGAATACTCAGATTCCCATCATCAGACCAAGATCGCGAGAGAGGTGTTGACTCTACGAGCGCTAGAGTTGAAGACTCTCGCGATCTTGGTCTGATGATGGGAACCTGAGTATTCCCGAAAGCTCACCAAACTTTCTTTAGTTGAATGTCGCATCTCAATTGTCTTTTAAATTTTTATTTCAATCTGATTGGTTACTATGAATCAGAAATCTAAAATTGACCAATCAGATTGTTTGATTTCATTTGGATTAAATTTATTCTCAAAATGTGAACCCAGGCATTAAACTGATCGAGTTTTGAATAAATACATACCTATTACCTAAACATTTTCTGCGTACATAAAATGTTCGATTTGTCAATTTATGTATAAAAATTAAAAATAAAAGCGTGTATATCTGATACAAAAGGAAGAAAAAAGTTTTGGAAGAAAAAATTTCGAACTTAAATTTATATGTATAAAGAGAAACATTTCAAAAGCCATTGTTACAAAATTAAAGAAAAGCAGGGTTAAAAAATTTAGCATTCCAAAATTTTTCAGTGGTTAAAGCTCATGATTTTATACATTAAGGGAAAAAATTTCGAACTTAAATTTATATGTATAAAGAGAAACATTTCAAAAGCCATTGTTACAAAATTAAAGAAAAGCAGGGTTAAAAATTTTACATTCCAAAATTTGTCCGTGGTTAAAGCTCATGATTTTATACATTAAGAAAAAATATTATGTTGTCAGAGAATAAACAAGAATTGTTTGAAAATAAATATAAAAATCAGTCCTATAAACATAAAAATCACTCCCTTTCTCAGAGCATAACCATTTCATAAACAATTTACAGTATCCCTTGTACCTCTAAAACCTCAGGGTTCATATGTATTATCTTATATCCCTTGTACCTCAAATGTTAGGATTCATACTATCTTATGGCATACAATTTCATTCCCTTGTACCTCTAAAACCTCAGGGTTCATATGTATTATCTTATATCCCTTGTACCTCAAATGTTATGGATTCATACTATCTTATGGTATACAATTTCACTCCCTTGTACCTCTAAAACCTCAGGGTTCATATGTATTATCTTATATCCCTTGTACCTCAAATGTTATGGATTCATACTATCTTATGGCATACAATTTCACCAGCAGGTTTTAGCGGAAATTCAAAAGGCAGCGTTAATCATGTTAGTACTTAGAAATTGGTTTGAGCGCGAGCAGTGAAAAAAGTAAAGGCCTATCAACAAAGAATTTTTCATTCAATTTTTTCGAATTAACCAATTTCCAGGTAAGTTGGATTCCAGCGAAATGGAAGGCGGAATTGTCGTTAGAGCGTTTTCCTCTGGTAACATGCCCGATAACCATAACGAAATCGATAATATAGTCAGAATATGGCAATTGTTCGTTATCGGAATATGGTTATCGTTATGGGGGGAGAATGCTATTTACTTACTTTGAGGAAGTCGGGAAGTTCGAAATTGATTTCGGTGCCTCTTTGGTCCTCCAAGCGACATCTTTGGGCCCTCTTCAGTCCTTCGTAGATCACTGAAAATCATACAAAAGGGAGATATGTTTTTAAAATGAAAATTTGGAGATAAAAACAAACTTTCCTCATCCTAACAGTAAGTATCAAGTAATGTAAAAAGAAGTCCCGATTTTAAAAACGGGAGAGCATGGTTAGCGCCCTTGCTTGCCATGCAGAAAGTCCCGCGTTCGATGCCCAGCATCAACGAAAAAATTTGCCTTCGTACCTATTTCGATTGCAAATATTTCAAAGAGTTATTTTCTGGTTGACCCAGCACCTAAATGGGAAGTATTGTGTCTCTTCTCGTCCATTTGATGAGAGGCATACTACAGGATGGACATGTGTAGCAGTTATTTCATTGCTCATTTTAAAAATGGGAGAGCACGGTTAGGCCAGTGGTAACGCCCTTGCTTGCCATGCAGAAAGTCCCGCGTTCGATGCCCAGCATCAACGAAAAAATTTGCCTTCGTACCTATTTCGATTGCAAATATTTCAAAGAGTTATTTTCTGGTTGACCCAGCACCTAAATAAGAAGTATTGCGTCTCTTCTCGTCCATTTGATGAGAGGCATACTACAGGATGGACATGTGTAGCAGTTATTTCATTGCTTCGAAATAAAATCTTTTCGTCCATGTGATGAGAGGCATACTACAGGATGGACATGCTACGACACAGACCACAGGAGTCTGTAACTGTGGGATGGGCGTGCTACGATGCAGATCACACGAGTCTAATATGACAGTTCTCTATTCTTACCCTCACTCTCTGAGCGACCTTCTAGTTTGACTCCAGGCTTGAGTTTGGCAATCAGGGGCGGTAACTTGCTGATACTCGGCTTTCTATCTGCCCCACTGGCCTTCTTCTTCTGCCGGTCCTGGGAAATTAAAAACACACTGACTCGTGAGCACACGGATATTACAAAATATTATTATATGTAAAAAAAAAAAAAAGGTTTCTCGTGGTTTGCCACGGAAAAATGACCAAAGAAATGAACAATTAGAAAATATTATAGAAAGAATAATAGCGCTTATTTACTGTTCGCATGGGACTGAAAAGTCCCTTTACTCCAGCAGTAAGCTACTAATATTATTGTGGTCAAATTCTCAAACTATATTGAGGATAAAATTCCATACCTTGGCTGTGATTGAACTCACGCCCTCCTGTTTACCGTCTTGACCACTACACCACCAAGGCAGGTGGTGTATTGAAGAGACACTCAGTTTCACCATAAATGTACATGTCATGATTTAGATTTAACATTTTAGGTAAATAATTTTACTCTGTTTTTTGGCCTTTTGGCCAAAAATAATTTAGGTAAATAATTTTACTCACTCTTTGTTTTTCCACCATGACGGAATCTCGCCTGAGAAATCTGCCTAGTATTCCGGACGAATGTTCCGAACCCCAATCATCAGACTGGAAATGAAGCAAAACAACCGCGTTACTCTATAGAACTATGTACATAGGGAATTTTCCCAATGTTATTGATAAGATTGAGGCCTGAGATACTTATCTGATTTTGTACTTTTATGAAACAACTGCTACATTGGACGCATGTGGTCTGTGTCGTAGCATGCCCATCCCGTAGTATGCCTCTCATCAGATGGGCGAGAAGAGGCACAATACTCCCCATTTAGGTGCTGGGTCAACACGAGAACACCAGAAAGTAACCCGTTGAAATATTTGCAATCGAAAAACGAGTACAAATTTTTGTCGATGGAGGGATTCGAACCCGGGACCTTCTGCATGGATTTAGATTTAACTTTTTAGGTAAATAATTCTACTCACTCTTTGTTTTTCCACCATGACGGAATCTCGTCTGAGAAATCTGCCCAGTATTCCAGACGAATGTTCCGAACCCCAATCATCAGACTGGAAATCAAGCAAAACAACCGCGTTACTATAGAATGGAGCAGTTGCAAATGGGAAAAATTATAAATAAATGGTCGATTCCTATGTAAAAAGTTGGGAAAAATCCAAATCTGAGGTCAAAACTCCGAAAAAACAACTGTAAAAGTTCGAAAATTCAATTTTTATAATGAAAAAGTTGAAATATTTGTGACGTCAGACTTAACGCAGTTGCTATTTTTGTCCGCTAGGTAGCGCCACTATGCAAGCACGCTAGCGGAGGAGCAGAAAGAAATGCGCAGAAACGTATGCGCACAAACACATTAATGCGTTGCCTGCGAGGGAGCTTTGCTCGGGACATTTGATGTGACGTCATCGAAGAAACGTATGCGCACAAACACATTAATGCGTTGCCTGCAAGGGAGCTTTGCTCGGGACATTTGATGTGACGTCATCGCCTACGGGAGCGTATGCCGTGACGTCAAAGTTTACGATTTACCGGTATTTTTTAAATCGATTTATCTCGGGATCTAGAAGTTGTAGGAGACAAAGAAAAATTCCGTTGGTCCTCATTTTTCCCGCTCTATGACTTTTAAACATCACCCAAGTAAGCGCAACTGATCTATTATTGCTGCTAATCCTAAATAGGCTGAACGAAAAAATGAATGAAAAATCAGGAGGGAAAAATTAATGTAATGAGAAAAAAAAAACCGTATGTAAAATAGCATATTCAACCGTCTATTTGAAAAACTCAGAACGGTTTTACTTTCTATCATAGTATGTAAGTGTATACTATACTTGTGGAAAACTATACAATGTAATGACAAAGTACCCGAATAGCAATCGGTCTTTTATTTAGCTCGTTTGATTGCTGGTCCATAGCTCCTATATCACACCTATTCTTTTTTTGAGCTTTTACATCAAAAACGTCTCAAATGAAAAGCTCACCACTAAATTCCACATTTCTCAGCTTTTAAAAATTGCTTTACCTTGCTATTATTGCCAAGGAACACCTGGAAGGAGTTGTAGGCCAGTGCCCTCTTCTCCAATATCCCCATGACCACCTCTCGTATACTCTGGTCTGGTTTGACCTGGACCACCGCAGTCGATCTATCCGGCAATAACACCCTGCACAGCGACTGTCCAGTGGTCAAATCCCACGAGGCAAGCGAGGAGCGACTACTCGACAACGAGTCGCTACCTAGACTAGGCCGCTGACCTAGGCTAGGTTGGGAGTTGCTCCGAGGGTCGCTCCCCAGGTTCGGGTGGGAGTTGCTACCTATGCTAGGGCGAGGGACGCTGCTAGGGTCGCTAGGTCGCTCCATGTCGCGAGAAGCCTTGCGTCGGGTCCAGGGAAGTAGCGACTTGCGACGTCGCTCGTCGACGTCGGAGCGACTTTTCTTGAGCTGAAACGAGAGAGGTGAAAATATTAACTGCTGCTGCAGAAGCAGGTCGCTCCCCAGGTTCGGGTGGGAGTTGCTACCTATGCTAGGGCGAGGGACGCTGCTGGGGTCGCTAGGTCGCTCCATGTCGCGAGAGGCCTTGCGGCGTGTCCAGGGAAGTAGCGACTTGCGACGTCGCTCGTCGACGTCAGAGCGACTTTTCTTGAGCTGAAACGAGAGAGGTGAAAATATTAACTGCTGCTGCAGCAAAATTAATTTTGCCCTTTATTGCTAGATTTTTGGTCTAGCGTTTCTTAGGGTGTAGCACCTGTTGTTGACCCAAAACTTTGGGTATCACTCTAGGCTTGCACGCCGTAGGCCCCGGGTTCTTCCGACGTTTTTTGGCTTTATGTTTGAATTTCGGGGTAAACTCAGCCTCTTGAGGACAACTGAGTATATCAAAGCATTACTAAATAGCTTTGTACTTTATTCTAGAAGCGACCAGTGGTAGCATTACCAGTGTAAGAAGATTTTTGAAATAGGAAATTGACAGCAAAGACCGCACTTAGTAATGCTGTGATAAATACTGAAGTTGCGAAAAATCTCTCTGCTTTACCACAAATAATTTATGGTCAGCTCCCATGGCGTAGTGGTCACTGCAGTCAGCTCCCATGGCGTAGTGATCACTGCACTCGCCTTGCACGCGGGAGACCCGGGTTCGATTCCCGGCGGGGTCAAGAAATTTGTATCATGCAAATGATTGATTCCGTGACTGGCTGTTGCGGGGCCCACTCAGCCTCGTGAGGAAAATGAGTAGCTATGACATATAAATGCGCATAGCGACCGGTGCCAGCATGGTAGGTAAACATTGGATTTTAGGATTATTGAGATATTGGAAAAAAAAATCCTACAATGCTGCAGTGAGCACCAAAAATGTGACATAATAACACAAAGAAACTGCATTTACATAACTGAATACTTGGGCTTAAAAAATGGAATTGCTGATCGGGAACTGTGACAAATAACAACGGAGGTCTTGACGTCGCGAAATCGAAGATGGAAAAAGTATAAAAAATTTTTAAAAAAAAAAAAAATGGTTAAAAAAAAAAAAAAAAAAAAAAAAAAAAAACGTTAGGGAAATATTGACAGAGTTATTGGAAAGAGTCTGATAAAAAGACGAGAATTAAAAATTACATTAGTCACTATTGTCTTCATGTTGGTTGCGAATCAGACTCAACAACAGATTTCCAAGGATTGGGCAAAGTTTAGAATATTCCTACTGCACAAAGTTGCCCCATTTTAATCAACCTGACGAAAGCCATACTTAATGAGTAAATACTCTAAGAGCATACGAAATGGGCATGCCACGACACAGACTACGCGAGTCTAATCTAGCAACTGTTTCATTGCTACGAAATAAAAAGGGCGATGAAACACACAGTTTTTTTAGTGCAGATTTGAACAGTAGCATTTTCCCTTTAAGTTAAGGTTGCCTTACATCTCAGCCACTTTGGCCTTTTTGTGTACATTCTTATGCAGATTGATACATACGTATATTCATCGTATGGAGGTTCTATTTTTTCAAAGGATATACATATAGGGGTTGGATGGAAGAGAATGCCCTAGGCATTAATCCCGCCCCTGAGTTAGAATTTTTCAATATTTTTTTTTTATTTTCGTCCTAAAAATGGGAAGAAAGAAAACAGGTCCGTGGCATGTATATTATAGATCTCCATTAGATTTGGACCACAGGGGGCCTTTGGGGTCACCGAAACAGTACATTTTCTGAATAAGCTCTACACTAGTTAAATAGTGGTTCAGTAACTTGTACAAAGTCAGTTCGTTCAAACTTTGTCTGTTTCTCTTCCTCAGTCCGTTGTGTTCGGGACAAGAGTGCCTATCTGGCTCAGCGATTGGAGAACGCCATGGCTGGTATGGGCACTAATGATAGAACCCTAATCCGAATTATCGTGACCCGGTCCGAGATCGATCTGGGGGACATCAAGCAAGATTATCTGAAGATGTATGAGACTACCTTGGAGGAGAGAATTAAGGTAAGAAATGAGGAGGAGCGAAGGCGATGGGTTTGGAGTATTCAACGCGAGCAATAGCCTGAGTTAAGCAGTTTGCTTGTTTCCTCATGGGCAGTGACAGATTTGCAGCAGTTGGGCTGTCTCCACATGCAAAAAAAGTACCCTTGGGTATATTTGAGGACTTGTTGAATACTCGAACCCACAACCCACGTATTGCACAAGTAGTCTACGTCTTGCTTTACTGCATGAAACCCC